>NW_008795672.1:6789637-6839978 GCF_000699145.1 Aptenodytes forsteri | reverse complement strand
GAGCCCATCACCACGCTGCCCCGGAGGAGGCCATTGTCGCACTAGCAGGTCTTTGAGGACCCCATCGTCATGCCAGCCATGTCTTTAAGGAGCCCATCATTGTGCCAGGTAGGTCTTTGAGGAGCCCATCGTCGCGCCAGGTATGTCTTCGAGGACCCATCGTCGCGCCACTCTACCACAGAGGAGCCCATCATCGCACCAGGCAGGTCTTCGAGGAGCCCATTGTCACGCCAGCCAGGTCTTGGAGCAGCCCATCATCACGCCAGCTAGGTCTTCTTGCGGCCCATCGTCACGCCGCCCCGGCGGCGCACACTTTCTCACCAGGTAGGTCTTTTTCGGGCCCTTAATCATGCCGCCCCACAGGAGGCCTTTACTGCACTGTCCCGGAGGAGCCCTTCGTCACGCACTGCTTGAGGACCTCTTCATCACGCGCCACCCAGCTGTTCTTGGATTCCCTCATCACGCCACCCTAGAGTCCTTTATTGTTCAACCCAGCTGTTCTTGGATTCTTTCATCACACCACCCCAGAGGAGTCCTTCATCACGCTGCCTGGTTCTTCTTGGAGTCCTTCACTGTGCCACCCTGCAGGCATCCTTTACTGTTTCTTTAGACTCTTCTCTTAGTCTTTCACTGTGCTGTACCACTGGCGTCCTTCACTGTGCCACCAGGCTCTTTTTGGCGTCCTTTTCCATGCCCCTCCCGGTGGTGGTCTTCGTTGTGCTGCCCCAACTGTTCTTTGGAGTCTTTCTCTGTGCCACCTGGCTCTTTTTGGAGTCTTTCTCTGTGCCGCCCGGCTCTTCTTGGAGTTCTTCACCATGCTGCCTGGCTCTTCTTGGAGTCATTCATTGCGCCCTCCTGGAGGAGTCCTTCAGTGCCCTTCTTTAGGTGGTTGTTCACTGTCTGACTCTTGGTTTCTTCATCATCTGGGATTTTTTGGAGTGTATCACTATGTAGTCCTGGGTGAGTCCTTCAGCACCCGTTTTTTTGGGAGCGCTTCCCCGTTTGGCTTTTCCGGAGGCCTTCATGCATGGCTCTTTTCGGGGTGTTTTACCCTGTGGCTTTTTTCTTGATTTCTAGAATGCCTGGTGTATATTGGAGCGCTTCAACGCGTGGCCCTGTAGTAGCCATTCAGCGCCCTGCTGTCTGGAGCACTTCAATGCGTGTCTTTTTTGGAGCTTTCCACCTCCCAGCTATTTTGGAGCACTTCAGTATTTGGCTTTTTTGGAGTGCTAAATGCCCAGATTTTATTGCTGTGCCTCAACGTGCTTCCTGTGATGCGTACTTTCCATGTGTTACCTTCCACATTTTTTTTTCTGGAACCAGCAGATGAGCAGGCCAGATGAGTTTACACAGGGTTTTTATGTTCCTCAATGGTCTTTTGAGCTCGGGTATGTCTTTTTCCAGGGAATGTTACCATCTTTGTGTCTTCCCTTCTATCAGTTTTACCCAGTTCTGGTTTTGAGGGAGGCAACTTTGTGCTTTGAGCAACTTTGTGCTTGGTGTTGGTTCTTATTATTCATGATTCTTCTGGTGGTTTTATATCAGGTTTTGTCCCTCGTTCTCTTTTTCTGGATCATATTAGGAAGGTCACTTTGGAAGCTGCAGTGATCCCTGTCTCATTGGTGGTTTTGGGGCTTTTCCTGGTGATATGTGTTAGGGTGGAATCTGTAGAACAGGTTCCTAACAGAGTATAAGAAAGAACAGGATCTCTGGTGAATCTACGGGAGTAGTGTCTGTCTTGTCTCAGTTCTGCTTTCTTCTGCTCAATGGTGTGGGTTTTTTCAGCACAGATTATGTCGAGTGTTTCAAAGGGGGTAGCCTAAGCACAGCCCTGCTGACACAGGGAGCGAGGGAGAATGCAGACACCGGAAGTGTTGGGTAAGTGCCTACGTGACCAAGTGCCCAAAGCTGAAGCATCTGTTGCTACTTGTTGGAGGCATGGGAATCCTGGGAATATCTGAATGGCCCTGTCACCAAGGTGGCTGAGCTGGTGCAGTTTTCAGGGCCGTGCAGTAGGCATGTAATGTTGTGCTGCAGAGGCAGCAGCTGGAGGGTGCTGTTGCCACAGGAAAGGCTGCCAGGCTGAAAGAAGGAGCACAGTTAAGTCTGAGCTCCGGAGGGAGTCAGTCAGTCCTCAGGGAAATTTCGTGTCATGGCTATTGTGACCCATCCTGGCCTGGGGTCTTGCAGGTAATCCTCCTTTGGTAGAGGGACAAGGGTTGGAGTTTCTTTTCCTGCTATTGCTTTACTAAAATACATACTTTATTTTCTCAGTGCCCATTGCTGAGAATAACTTTTCTTAATCCTCTCTTAGCCGTTCGGGGTCACCATTTTAGTTTCCAGTTACACTTGTTCTTTTGTTTTTCAGAGAGCCAGCATGAAGGAGCAGGGACTGGATTTTACCTTCAGTTATCCCTGGAGGAGCTGCTGCAGAAGGAAACAAGCCTATGGTTTTGGGAGCTGTGCCACAAGAGGACAGCTGAGCAGGAATCCGGTGTGATAGCACCACGTTTTTGCTTTTAGCAATAAAAATTGGAGCAAGCCACAACTGAGACACGGTGGCATCTGTTTTATTTACTGCATGGTTATCTAAACCTTGCTAACAGCTCTCAGGAGGATGCCTCACCCCCACCCGCTTCTCATCCTTGACACATCCCACAGTTCCTGCATGGTGAAGTCCTTATTGCTGCTGTGCCACTGGAGCTAATAATAGGCAGCTGGTGGCCGTGGAGGTCTTGCTGCAGTTTTTACTGCCTTCCAGTGGGTAAGAGCTTGTGCTGCAAGGGGCTGCTTCTCCTCTGTGACAGATGCTGCCTTCCTCCCAGCTTGTGCTTTTCTTTCTCTGTTTAAGCATGGCTCTTGCAAGCAGAGCTCCAGGTAAGTGCAGTCCATATTCAGTTCCCTCACTAAAAGTTGCCAATCAGTGTAAGTGAGAAAGTGTTTCTGCAGGGAGGGGCTGGGCAGGAGGCAGCCAGGTAGCCCCCATCTGACAGGGAGCACCCATCTCTGGAGCACCTGTTGGCACCCACGCTCCCTAGCCTGAGTTGTGTGGGTACGAAAAAGTCTTTCTGTTCTTTTCTCCCTGCACAACTCACTTAAGCTATAGGGAGTGTGGGTCTGGCCCCCTCCCTCAGCTCCTCTGGTTGGACCGTGACCTGCCTGCTTCCCCCCTGCCTGAGGGAGCCACTCGGGTCAGGGCCTGTCCCCGCTGCACACTTCTGCACTTAAAGGGAGTTTTTAAGTGACTTTAAGAGTCTTTTAAATTCTCCATTTAAGTGCAGTCATGGGTGGCAGGCCGGCCCTGGCCAATGGAGGGGGCCATACCCTGTCACTCCCTAGACAAAATGAGTTCTGTGGGGACAAAAAAGCTCCACGGGGTTTCTGTCCCCATGCAAGGCCCTTGCGCTCGCTGCCCTGGGCCCCTGATTGCTGGAGCTCAGTTTAGGAGCAGACATTGGTCCCTGAAATTGAAGACTGTGACCAGTTTTGGGGTGTTTGGAGTTCGTGCAGACAGAGGCTAAGGGCAATGTGACTCCTTGGCTGCTCTGATAAGGGAACAGGGGACCGCCACCCTTCCTCAGTGGGAAGGTTCTTCTCTTTCTGGAGATGCTCACAACAAATGCAGTTGAGGGCAAAGCACAGCTTTTTCTCCTGCCCTATCCAGTGGTTCAGGCTGAAATACTGCTTTGCTGCAGGGAAGACCTCAAAATGTCAAAATACAGCGATGTTGCAGACCGCAAAACCTAAATCTGCAATAGGGGCTGTGGCAGCTGCTGCTTTACTACCCTTCGCAGGGACAGGGATGTGGCGATGGCTGAGCACACTGGGCAGGCTGGACCAGAAGAGTTCTCTTGGAGCTCTCAAAGTGATTTCCAGAATTCTAAAGCAATTCTTTCCCCCAGTTTTTGCTTGGTACTGTATTGCTTGCTGAGAGTTGAGTTGTTTTTTTTTTAAATAACTCAGCCTGAGGTGGATTTCCAGGTGTGGAAAATTGTCAGTTGTTTGGCTTTGTTGCACCAAGGAAAGTTTAGGAAAAATAGGTGGAAGGAGTATCAGGACACTCTAATAACAGGTAGTATTGCTAGCTAATCCCCAATAACTAGTACAGGTTTCAGGAGATAAATATGGGTGCATAGTTTCAGAACAAACCATGAGATTTCAAGAGAAATTACAAGATTAAGCATCTTGATGATGAAATACTGCAAGTTTCTGGTCCTTTAAATTTCTTTGGCAGGCTGGGAAACAAATGGATTAGTACTTATCCCTATTAAAAAATGTCATTTTGAAGACTGATTTCAGTAATTGTTTTGCCTAACAGAGCAAATTATGAGATCCTCTCCAAGGTGGATTTTTTAAAAGCAGCTAATGACGAGAGGATTTGAACACTTTAATGGATTTGAATGTCTTTTTGCCATTAAATTTAATTGGTCAGCCTGGTAGTTTTTCTTCAGCGGAAATGGGATAATTCACATTAGTCACTTGGGTAGGAAAATTATGGGAAAAAATATCAGAAATAATTCACAATGTTGATATTGACTCCATGTTTACTGTTTTATTAACAGGATTTGCTGCTCACTTTAAATTCACAAATAGACAAATTATTTACAAAAGCCATTTACTCCAAAAGTAGGCGGTACCACATACTTTAAAACAGGAAGCATTTGTCATCATGATAGAAAAGACTTGATTTCAATACACAGAAGTCCATGCTATCTTATGTGTAGTTTAAATGAGTAGGTATTACTGCTACTGTCACTTGCTTCGTCATAATTATCAGTTAAGAAACATCCATCCTGGAGTTGCACAAAGTCAGAATAGTAAAAACAGCACTGGGGGAGGCAGTGCAGAATTCATCTTGAGTTGTTGCCTCATGTTTGACCAGACAACGAGCTACTCAACTCAACTAGTGATTGGCTTGCTGAAGCCTAGAGTCTGTCTCCATTGCTTGCAGAAGGACAGATCGCCTCAAGATCTCTATGCTATTTTGGCCCTACTTGTACTTTATTTAGAAGGTATACGCAGACTTGATAAGATGTCCAGGCCTGCTTCAGCAGGGTGAATTTTTTCCCACTAACATGCTATTCTTTTATATGGGTCCCACTGAAAAACAAGTTGAAACACATGAAATTCTGTCTGAACAGAAGAAAATACTTTTTTACTGCAAGGGCTGTTGAACACTGGCACAGGTGGTCCAGGGAGGCTGTGGAGTCCCCATCCCCGGAGTCAGTCAAAGCCCAACTGGGCAAAATCCTGGGCAACCTGTTCTAGCTGACCCTGCTTGAGCAGAGGGGTGGACTAGACAATCCGGAGCTGTTGTTGCCCACCTCTACAATTTTGTGATTGATTCTGTGAAGAGCTCAGTGACTCAAGGCAGCAGAAGCTGGCCATAGGGTGCCTGGAGGTGAGAGAAGGGAACAGGTCCCTTCAATATGTAGCTATGGCATTTCCAAATACGTAATAAACAGAGTAACACTCTACATAAAACTACAGAGTGGAATGTTGATAAAATATTCTTAAACGAGGTGCCACAGGAAGAGACTTGAGGTTTTCACTAGACTGCGAAGCAGTATTTAGCTTTGTAGAGAACGTGCCTTTCATAAGAGCATGCTGCACATTGATAATAGAAAGCTGGTGGTCTGTAGACTTCAAGGAGCTTCATCATGAGGGGTAAACTGAGAGGATAAAGAGCAACAGGAAGCAAAATGGGCTTTTTTGCCATCCTTCCTCTTGTGAGCAGAAGGAAAAGGACACCAAATAGCTTAAAGGTACAAATGATAAGCTCAAAAGGGCTAAGAGAGTTCTCTTAAGAAGAAACAGAGGCATCTTTGCTAGGATCAGCAATCAACTCTTCCATCATTGTAATATGCTTTAATGCATTCATAGACTTTTTTTGTTCACCTTAAATTTTAAACAACTAAAATGAGTGTCTACATCCCAAATTTACAGATGGGTGAACTGAAGCACAGCATCAGTCTGAGTTACGGGATTATACAGCAGTCCAGTGAAAAGAGTTCTCATGCAAATGCATAGTTGGCTGCTTTTCAAGGGCTTTTACCAATGGTGGGTATTCCCACAGACAAGGGAGAAGCTTCTGAGGAGGCATTATTTCCTCTTTACCCCCGCTCCAAAATATGTGAGATTAGAAACTGCAGAAAATTTATTTCAGTTTTATGCAGTCTACCTCCTCTGTGACCGGCATTGCACTTGTTCTTAGGTCTAAATCTGTGCTAGATTTGCTTCCATTATATGTTGATCTCCATCTGAGCAACATGATCTTCTTGAAATACTTCATGGTGTTATTTTTTACAGTTACAAAACACATGGTGTTTATCATGCTGTTACTCATAGCAATGCATTCAACTATGTAAAAAGCAGTAAGATAATGCTTCTCTTTCACAAAGATGGTGGGGAAAAAGTCACGGACAATTGTGAAGCCATAGAAAGGTGCCCAGCAAAGAACATAGGCAGTCAGGATGCACATCAGTACCATAACAGTTTTTCTTCTGCATCGAAGCCTCTTTCTGATCTGTTCGGTCTGAAATCCTGGTACGGTTTTAAACCAAAGCTCCCGAGAGATCCTGGCATAACACAAGGTCATCGTAATCACAGGTGCAACAAATTCAATGCCAAAGATGAAGAGGAAGTATGATTTGTAGTACATCTGCTGGTCAACTGGCCAAATTTGACCACAGAAAATTTTCTCCTGGTTTTTCACTATAAATAACACTGTTTCAGTAGCAAAATACGCAGATGGGATAGCTACAAGTATGGAGACGATCCACACCAAGGCGATTAGGAAGGTTGCAGTTTGATAATTCATGCGTGGTTTCAGTGGGTGAACAATGGCCAGATACCTAGAACAGACAAATACATTCAAAATGAAGTCTGAAAACCCTATTAGTCAGAACACACTTCAAAATACAAGTGGACAGAATTAGGCAGAAGGAAATTGCTCTCATTCTTAAGGAGAGAGCCTGACAGATTTGTCTGTGGGGAGAGTTAAGAAAATTTTCTGAAGTAGCAGCCTAGAGCCAAGTTCCTAAATCTAGGCAGAAACTCTGGAGCGAGTGGCTGAAGTGTTTGTTAGGACAGTGGGTACTTGGCAATCTGAAAATCTGAGCGTACGTTAGGGTGTCTGAGGATGGTTTTAAGACCTCAGTCTTAAACTCCCACCTGTTAACAAGATCAAACTGAAAAAGTTTTAATTTTGTATCACAAACTTCTAACACAGATCACATGTTTGGGAGTTATGGAAGGACTGGAAGAGGAGAAAGAGAGGGAATGTTCCTATTACTGACAAATATGTTTGCAGGACCTAGCACAATATGCAGATGATGTTGTATCCAGGACGTGCCATGATACAGCATCTGGAAATTCTTTGGTGGACAGCACATGTTCAAGTGAGAGTTTGAAACATGCAGTAATATACATCTAGTCAGGTGCAGGTGAAAAGACAAACATGTATAAACATGAAAATGTTTTCCCTAGGCAGAGAACTATTTAAATATGCTTTTTTTTACCAAGAAGTCAAATATATGTAACAGTGTTTTTATTATTTTCTTGGTAATTCCATGGGGTGCAAAGAGCTGAAGCTGATGCTAATGAATGGTTATAGGTGAGCATGTTTCCAAGCCACTACCAAAGGACTGTGTATCCATTTTCTGCCCATGCAAATTTTTGTTTAGTCTGTTGGAGGTGACTATTGCTAATTAATCTTAAATATGCTGTGTTAAGTAATATGCCAAACCATAAAACTTGAGTTAGGTATTTGCACTCCTTATGACTGTAAAGCTGCAAGGTGTACTGCAGTGTTTCACAAGGAAGTGTGGAGAAATGGAAGTACATTACTTGCAAGATCCATCAGTTGCTGTCAATTTAGTTAAAAAGGGGCTAGGACCAAATGGCATTCACTCTGGGGTTTTTTGTTTGATTGGAGTTCAAGGGGGTTGATTTTTTAAGAAGCTATACATGTAAGAAGAGCTTACGTTAGAGTACGCTGTCCCAGAAAGATTAGGGTATTTCTGCTAAAAGGAGATTTTTATCAGAGACAATCCAGAGCTCCCAGTACAATTGTATTTAACACAAAGGATTGTTTCAAAAAGTGGAATTTCTCATTCATTCAGAGGCTTTTCTATCTGTATATATTCTATACATAGATAGCATCCACAGGATATATTCATTCTAAAATAAAATGGAAAGTCAGTGGCACTTTTCATCAGCCAGATCTTGGAAGCAGATGAATTGTTCATCGCTCTTAATAGTGCAGGGTAGATGTCAAGGGACAGCAGAGTTACTCAGCCTCATTGTAGAGCGGATAAATTATTATTTTTAGGTTGGGTCCTGTGGAAATAAGGTTGTGGGATAATGTATGTGTATGCATTCATAAGTACGCATATCCGCTCAGCAGAACATTTGGCTGGATGGAGTAAATCTATACAAGAGAGTCAGGAGGGAGCTTTTGTGGCGGATTTCCTGATTGTCATTGCTTACTGCACTTGGGCTGTTACTGCGGAGTGGTCCTGGAGCACATGAACTGAGTTCAGATGAAACTGCCCTGGAAGATGTTCTCCAAAAGTGTACATAAAACACACCAAGTGCCCATGGGTGTTCAGTCTGGGAGACCCAGCTAAAGTTAAACGCCCCAAAATATTTACAGCATGGACGTTGGACCCTTAGCACGAACTCTTGCTCTTCAGATCCTCTTCTTTCACATGGCATTATTTTCTAGTGTAGATGTGGCCTTAAATATGTGAAATTCCTCCAATTCATATGAATAGACATCAAGGAAGATGAGAGTCCTACGCAAGGGAAATCCTGTGGGTCAGGCTTACCCTCTCTACACAGGTGAGCCCTTTTAAATGATCTAAACGTGGGAAGACTTTTGTTAGGACCCAATTCTTTTTAGAGACCGAAGTCAACAATCCACATGACCTAACCAACATGGAATAGTTGATTGTTAAATGAATGAGGTTTCTCTCTGTTTACCAAGTCAAAAGCTCACTAAAAAAAAGGCAGTGAAACCAAAACAGTGTGTTCTTACAACAAACCAGTGATTAATCATTTCCAGGATTGTTTTTAAAGATGCGTGAGGAGATATGCTAGAAATCTTCTGATTTCTTAGCAGGCATAAGGGCTCAATGACCCATGTTACTTCATCAACCTGGGATGCACTAGCAGAGCTTTCCAAGAAATTTTTTTAGAAGTTGAAAAAGATAAGTAATAGAAAATTGTAGTGCATACATGATAGCATTTAGAAGCTTAACTCTGAGTCCTCAGCTGCTGTTCAAAGGTTATTTTGTTAGACGCTTGTTAAGGATTTGTTTCATAGGAGCTGATTGTCCTTTCCCCCACACCAGGCAAACCATCTCTGAACTTCTCCAGACTCTTTCCACAGATTTCTGTTGACGTCAGTAACAGCTGAATCAGCCGTGCACGAGCTGTATCTATACAACCATCAGCAGGGTTAACTGCTCCTGGGCTGTCTTTTGGATCAGGTACCAAAAACTATGCAACATTAAACTAGAGCATAAAATGGCACACGAGAGGAATTGGAAAAAAAAGGGAAGGGGGGTGGGGATCATACAGTGTGTATATGCAGAGGGTATACAGAGATGTATATTGTGTTTGTACACAAAAGATGACTTGTTGTGATGGCCTTTGTGTAAAGAGTTTACTCTGCCGGTCTCTGGCTTTCTGTGAGTCAGTCAAGTCAGACTTATGTCAGCATGAAGCTAATCCTCAGCGCCTGGGTCCGTCAGAGTCCATGGTGCACGAGGCTAAGAGAACAGGAGTCATAAGAAAGAATACAATTAAATTATATTGTTAAAATACCTGGAGTGAGAGGCAGATGTAGAAATATCTCAAGACTGCAGCATAAAGCAGGTAGTATAGCAGGTGGATATCATTATGTTCTGCTTACCCCATTATGAAGGCTGTAGGAAAATCTCTGCTAAACTGGGTTGGTGTAGCATTTTATCATTTTCTGGACGATGCCATAAATATGGGTGCCATAAATGACCTGTGGGTCTTTTCTGGCTTGCCACTGTGCCATCCTCAGAGAGGCGTGTAAAGGGAGAGGAAAATATTGAGAGGAGATTCTTTTAATGGAGAGGAGAGTGCTGGCCACACTCCCCAAGCATCCTAAGACCTCAGTACTATCAAATGGTCAGCTTAATGATTGTTGGGTTTTCTCAGTACAGCATGACAGAGAATAAGAACTCTATTTTGCAGGCTAGACAGAAGTCTTATCTTTTACTCTCTTTCACACCAAAACAAAAACTGGGAAAAATACCTTAGAGGGAGAAAGAAATACCCTGTAAGGCAATAACCCTGTTGGAAACCCACCTGTCAAATTCTGTATCACCAGTCAACTATTTCTCTTGCTGTAGAGTATTTACGTCACTGTTTATAGAAAAGGTTAGACTCAGAAAAGCTGTTTAGGCCAGTAGCGAAGGTTCCTTAGAGATGTATGGTTTGGATCAGGATTATATAGTGCTGATGAACACCCTCATCTCTGGGGGTTTCCGATTTGTCTCTCTCTTTCTCCTCTTTTCCTTATTTCATAAATCCTCTCCTACACTTGAATCAAGCGTATTTTTATGAGGAAAAAAAATCATTTTAATAAATCAACATTCTTTTCACCTGAAAAGTTCAATCAAGAAATTTCCACTGAGTTTTCTCTTGGGTAATGTTACGACCTCATGTGATTAAATTGTTATGAAACAAGATACCCAGGTCTGCATAGTACCTACCTGGACATCAGCAAATCCTGCAGAACAGCTGAGCATGTTAAAAACCTAGAAATCTGGACAGCCAACCTCAGAAGCTCTGGCCATCTCCTTGTGCAGTCATAGCACCCCACTTACCTGTCAACAGCTATAGCCAGGAGAGCATTGGTAGAAACATAGAGGGAGACAGTCCGTAGGTAGTTGACTGAGGCACAGAGGACGTGGCCATGTTCCCAGGACAGCTGCCGCACCACGTAGTAGTCCATCTCGAAGGGGCAGCACACGATGGCCACAATGAAGTCTGAGATGGCCAGGTTGGCAATCAGCAGGTTGGTGAGGTTTCGCAGCTTCTTGTAGCGGGCGAGAGCAGCAATGAAGATGAAGTTGCCAATGCCACAGACCAGCATGATGCCAACCAGAGCCACCCCGATCACAATCTTGGCTGCAAAGAAGGTGCGGGTTTTGGTCATGTCATCTTCACTGTCCAGTGGCAGGTCATAATCACTGTAACTGAAATTGAAGGGGAAGGAGAAGTTTCTCAAGGAGGTTAAATCCCCATCGTGGAGATTGTAGATTGCAGCAAAGTTGAGGTTGACGGTAGCATTTGGGTTATGTTCAGCTTGCTCCATGGCCATGTCTGTCTTCTTTTGACACATGTGGCTTGGCTGGCCCTTGGTTTCGTGTTAGAATTACCCAGGGTGGCTGGGCACAACGGCAGCAGGTGAGAGACCTCATCCAAAGTTTCCTTCTGAGCAGTGAGTCATCTTGTCTTTGTCCCCATGAGATTATAGAGCAACAGCCTCATTTATCTCTTTCTGCGGGAACAAAAAGAGGAAAACATTTCCTGAGAGGAAATTATAGCAAAAATACTGTGCTTGAGGGAAAGCAATAGCCACCTTATTGCCCCACAGCAATATTGCTGGCTGTGCACAGTGGGAAGAAATACCCTGTGAAAGGATGCTTCTGTTATCATAAAATCCCTTCAGTCGTTAAACCCAGAAGTTTTATTTACCAACGATGAAATTTTGTTTTCAGCATACAGTGAAGTGACAATATAGGAGTGTAAAATACAGTTCAAACCTCCGCCAGCCTTCAAGCCCACGGTGCTGTCATCCCTGTGCAAGGTAAAAAAAACCTAAAATGAGATGACACCTCAATTTGCTGAAAAGTATCTGATGTGCCTTTTGGACAAAGTTTTTGCTTTATGCTAAATGTCTTAAGAGCGATGTGGTAGGTGAGAATGAAAGGAGAACTGATGTCCTGGCTTCTAAATACATTTCTTAATTAAGTAACAGTTGCCAAGACCCAAGAAAATAGCGAAGCCAGCACTTTCCTTTTTGGCAGCCATCAATTGGGTAGGGGGACCAAATTTTCAGCCAGCATAATCCATTATTGCTTCTCTCAAACCAGTGGAGCTCTGCCACTTTGCATAGACAAGATTTTGTCCCATGAACCAGCTTGTAGGGCTTTGCTGTGAAGGCAAATCTGCCGGTCGCAGGGAGAGTTTGCTGTCCACAAACAGGCTCTTGAGGTGAAAGGGAAAATCTTCCTTAAGCAAGACAAAGTACCTTGAATTTTTGAAGGCAGGAAGCAGCAGGCTCCCCTCTTTCTACTGCTGTTTGTACCAAATGTTAAAAATTGATTTATTTTCCACACTGAGGGAAAAAATCTGATCTACTCCCTAATTTTGCCTCTACTCTGTATCAAAATGCTGAGAGGGCTGTCTTCTTGCATCTTCCCATGCCACATCTGGGAGTCCTCACACCAGACTCCCAGCTGTCAGGACAGTCCCACCCTACCCCAGAAGAGAGTCAGGGGGCATTGCCACTTTTTCTGCATTGAGGCAGTCGGTCTTCAGGGTGTCAAATGCTATTGAACAACGTCCATCATGGCTACAAAGGACAATCTGCATAGTGGAGCTGTTGTCCCCTTCTTTCCCTGGAACCACCCTCAGCCCCTGATGTACTACCACTTAATAAATTTCTAAGAGAAACTCTCTTGTACAACTTCTGTCTCCACGTTGCTTTTCAAACTGAGAGTTGCAGAACGGCAGAATAACAGAAAGCCAAAGCCTGAAACTAAATAACAGTTCAAACAATTGACTGCTTTACAAGACATCCCCACAGCTGCCTGGAAATGTGAACATTCATTTAAGAGAAGTACTAAATAAATACTTGGATGCAAAATCTGTATGTTGGTCAAAGCAAGGTGCAGTATCTGTTTCAGACAGGTTTACCTGTAAACTACCGAGAGCGCACTTTAAAATAAATAAAGACAACCCAACTATCCACAAACAGACATAACACCATCAGCTAACTGTACCTGCAGTTGCTCTCATCTTCTTGGAGGTCTCGGGCACCCTGGGGATAGCCTCCAGGTTTCTCCCCTGCAAATGTGCTGCTCTCACAGGAGCAGACAAACCATCACTGAAAGCAGCCAGAGGACTTTGCTGAATGATCATTTCTCTCCCAAGCAGGTTTGCCCTGCAGCTCAGGGGAGGATGGCTCCGCTGTCTCTCTGCATGCATCTAAAGCCTTTTCTCAGTGGGAGGCACCTTGAAGCTGTCCATGCATTTCTGATTTTAAAGAGGCAGTGCAATACGGAGACAATAGAGCACAGCCCTTTTTTTTTTCTTCCCTGCTTTAAACCCCCTGAATGCATCGAATCAGTGGAGCGGCTTTGTTACCAAGTCTGAGCATGGAAGGTGTAAAACCCCGGTCTTCACTTGCTCTTTGAGTTTCGTCTGTGCTGGGCAGCAGCTGCCTACACCTGATGTGACACAGAAGCAAAATACAAACCTCCCAGTGGAGAGGAGGGGGAGAAAGGAGGGTGAACTATTTCCCAGGGACCTTTCTCCGTGTATCTCTCCATGGCTATTGTCTTTAGGGCTGACGCTGTGGCAGCTCCTGCAGAAGGAGGGTCAAACATTGAATAGCTGTAAATCAGAGGACCCCTGACAGCTTTCCTTGCCCTCTCAGGGAGTTAGTCAGAGTGGAAAAGTGGCAGTGAATCCTTAAGGACTTGGTGTCCTTTGCTAATGCTGCCTCCTTGTTGCTCTGAAGCACTCACACCCCAGGGAGCAGTTCTCTTGCTTCCCGATTCTCCAGAAGGAAAGGAAATGCACAGCAGATTCCCTGTCCTCTTCTGCACCTCCAGTCTTATTCACATTAGCTGACATTTTCCAAGATGCGTAGTTGGGACACATTATGTAGTCACCAGCGGATGAGACCGTAGGAGGCTGTAGAAGGTCATGAAGAATGTAGAAGATTTGCAAAAACCTAAAATACGTGGCCTACAATGCACATTCACAAGTCTTGGCTTTCATGAGCTAGTGGGCACTTATCTCTGGAAAAAGGAGGTAAGGAAAGAAATCTGTTAATGTGCAATATGTCTGGGGTAAAAGAACCACTAATGTGACATTTCTTCCAGAAAACTTGTGGAAGGCCAGAGAGTCCTCACTCTCTGGAGCCATCAGACAGCATTGAGAATTTCACAGCAAATACTTTGCTTGGCTTTATTTTTAACAGTCAGTGTAATAGGTGAAAAGCCATTAAGGGATTTTTAATATGCAACCAAATGAACAATGAGGAAATCAGATGCAATCCACTTGTTGAATTCTGTCACAAAAAATGTAAATATAGTAAGTATAGGGAGAGGCAAAGTGAACTTACAGTGTACATCAGAATCACATCTGAAAGATCCATAAAATGGGTCACATAAACCTTAAATGTCCCTTAAGAAAAGCTAGCACACCAAAGGGAACTCTTGCAAGCTTTACATTAGGAACATGCATGATCTCTTTAAGACTTTGTTCAGCTCTCACATTGTTATCTTTCTTATATCTAGTGAGTTATTCAAGCAACATGATATCCAATTATTTATATTCCTTTAGGCCAAAACCTCAGCTGCTGCAGAACAGTCTATCCCCATTGCCAAGACAAGTTGGCATTAGAGCCCTGGTAACTACAGCGCCTCCACATCTGCACTTCATGCTTGGTATGTAGCTTCTGTCCAGCAGTTGTTCATCCACCGTGCTCCAAGTAATTGTGCTATATGTGTCAAGGTATTCCTCAGAAAATACTAGTAATATTGTGAAATGATGTGATTTGTGCGTGCTGTGCAAGGCAGTGCTTTGTAGTAGTTGAATAGAAGCGGTTCAATAGACAGTGAAACCACTGGTCCTGAGAGCTGCCCTTCAGCCAAATGGGCAGAGTGAAAGCTAAAAGCTGGGTCTAGAACCTCAATTACTGGCCTGGTAACCTGCCCTGCTACGACAAGGGCTGGGACAGTAGTGGAAGGACTCTAAAGCCATGGACTATACGCAGGAGGATTTCCCAGCTGCAGACGCTGTGTAAGAAGTCCCAAAGGCTGCCTTCAAAAACCATAGTCCCTTGTGACTTCTGGTGTAAATGTGCTGAAGGAGCAGCTCCCTGGGGCGGCCAGGCTGAGGTATGGCCCGGGCAGCCGTCTGTCGGTGCACAGCTGGGATTTTCATTGACCCAGCATTGCCCAGCCCAGGGGCTTTGTGGCCTACAGGTCTCCCCTTCCTGGGAACAGGGCACTGGGAAGCTTGCAGAGACTGAGAGATCCTTCCCCACAGCCCATGTATGACATCCATTTTATCACATGATTACGCTCTATTACGTTGTATTTCAAAGTCCCCATTATTTTGTAGAGAGCACGTGATTCTGGTTTTGGATTTCTGCATAGGACAAGGTTTCTCCTTGATAGTGTTTACTGGTGATTCCCCAATGGTGTCACAACATTTTACACAGTGTCACAGCGCTGACACTGAGACCAGTGTTACCAGTTTGACGAATTCAGGCTGAGAAAGAGAAGTTGATTCTGAAAACTATCATGTAAACAATTTATATTCCTGGTTGGTTGTTTTTTTCAGTAGTATGCTCACGGTTTGAACAAGGAAGTTATTTGGAGGCTAAATGATGCAAGAAAGATTGCAATGTAAAGTACTTGTTTAGAGACTTTCAAATAACGAATTTCTAAAACTAGCATTTAGCCTGAGAAAAGACCTTAGGTCTCTGGCCTTTTGTTTCAAAACAGCAAACTCACCAGCTACTGTCTAATTTTTCCTAATTGCTAAATAAATTTGACTCTGAGTGAGGTAATTGATCCTAGGGGACTTACATAAGCTTTGCATGAAATATAGCTGGAGTTTTACAAAGGTTGCTAATACAAATCAGTTGGTGAAATGTGACAAAAGCATCAGACATCCTGTGATTTTCTGCAAAAACAAGCAAAAGGCACACATGGATTACAACCATGTGTATTTCTGCTCAGTAGTCCAACCAGACATTCAGCTCAGGGGCTTTACTAAATCTAAGAGTGTGTAACTGACATTTATGTTCAGGTGGGCACTAGACTTGCTTACATAAAGAGTTAGGTATATTTTTCTAATATGTGAAAACATGCCTTGTGGTACTAGAGGAAAGTGACTTTTGGATGGAGTTTGGCAAAAATGCACACACAGGAGTAATCCCACCATACTGAGCTGTTCCAGTGGTGACTTGGACCATGGAAAAGTCCTGAGAAGGAGAGAGCAGAGAAGTGTTTGACTTTGTTAATGGGTTATGTCATCATGTTAACTTTCCTCTTACCACCTTTTTCCGCTTCCTTACTGAGTGTATCACTTCTTAGCTTGGGAAAAGGGGCAAAGCATCTGAAGGAGCAGCAGAGCAGGCTGTCAGCAACCATAGTGACACCCCACAAAGACGACTGTCAGCGCTATTGGAAGAGCAGACATGGTGCTTTCATCCGAAAAGTCTTTTCCTTTCAGAGCTGCACGGGTTTCTGTGGACAGTGGCATTCAGGCAGATCTCAGCTGAATAACACAAGGTTTAGCAGAGCTGCACAGAGCTCGCTTAATGTGCAAGGTGACCCAGGCGCAATCAGCGATTTTCTTCCAAGTAGTAGCTCCTTTCTTTTTACTTGTCTCTTTTTTTTAAACTTTTCAATTCTCTTCCATTGTGTATTTCCTGTTTTCTTCATCTCTGTTCATCATTTTGTGATCGTGTAAGAACATGGTGTTTATTTTGCTCAGCTCAGCTTAACATGGCAATCTTCTGTGAGAAGCACACCCCCTGCCCTCAGCAATAGTCTATGAAATATGTAGAAATATCTGTAAGAAGTTTATATTCCTAGCTGGCACTTACCACCCCTTACTGGAGAAGCCCATCTTACCTAAATCAAAAGTGACAGTGTTTGAGGCAGTACAGGAAGCAGGGACCAGCCCAGGGACTGTGCACAAGTTTTGATGCCACACTAGTATGACATGAATGACCACAAAAAACCCATTTCAGTCTTTAAACAGTCAACGTTTTGTTCAATTATTAAATATTACTTTTTTTTTTCTCCTTTTCTTTTGTATGTGTCTGTTAGGCTTTGTGGTTTTTTTTTAACTCAGCCTTCCTTAGAGCAAATGCTTGTTACCACAAACCCTTCTCTTGAGCAGAAGGCCTCCGAAAGGCAAATGTTAAGTGCTTTTCTCCCCAAATCCTGCCTGGGCACACTCATAGCTCAGTTGATACTAATGTGCCAGCTGTGGGCAGTGGCAATGTGCAGCAATGTGTCTCCTTGCTGTGGCAGCAGGGCAGGAGATCGCTGAGACAGCCTCCTTTGCCCCACTCGCTTACCATCTTCGTTCTCCACTAAGACTCTTCCCTGTCACAATAGTCCCCGTCAGCTCTCAGGGATTGCTTAATTTTAGACTAAGACTGTCAAACCCATTTCTGGAGATTCCTGAAAAGCCACATCACTGTAAATGCTGTCTGTTCTATGCCAGATAAATGGAATAGCAAAGGTTAGTGCTTGGAAACTTTTTGCCAATTGGAGATAAAGATCAGTTTAGCCAGTTGAAATGTTCTGTTTTGATATCGGCCTCTAATGAATGTTACTGCAATTACTTGGAATTTCTAGGAATACCTTTTCAAACTGAAAAACTGGAGATTTTACCTGGAAATTGGAAATTTTCTTCTGCTTCTGCCTTTGTGCCCATTGTACAAAAGAATACTTATTAGGCAAGGTTTACAACTGCAGAAGGCAGACAGTTTTTCTTTATTTCTGAATATTGTTCTAAGAGAATTAAGATGAAATAATATATAGCTCATATAGAACAACATTTTGGAAAGAGATCTCAGGATTATCATCTAATCTAAACTGTTGTTCCTGGGCTGCATTACATACACCCAAATAATTTATGACAAATGCTTTCCTGGCCTGTTGGCGAAGAAGTTTTGTAATGTAGAGCGCATGTGTTCTGTATGAGACTATTAAATATTTCTTAGCTGCACCAGATAGCACTTTAGTGGTCCTGCTTTAAATTCCTCATTTTAATCTCTCTGATCCAGATCTGAAGTCTCATTTGGCCTCTTCCTCAAGAACTGGTTTACTCATACCCATATTCAAAAGCCTTTGAATTTAGAAACATCTAAAAGGAGCTTAATATGTCCTATATCTCAGTCAGGCTTGTTGCTCCTTTGGATTTTCAGAGGCAGTCTTGTTTATTTTGGATCTTACTCAAAGATACACTTAGTGCATCTTCTCTTTCAGTGGGTGCTATGAGCTGCAGAATGCTTTTGGAAATGAAGCAGCTTTTTAATTGAAGTGTCTCAGTAGGAGATACATCCTTCCAAAACCCTGCTGACTTCTTTGGAGGTCTAAGTAGGAGAAGTTGGATGCTGCATTTCTTAAAAAATTTAACCCTCATCCATTACAGCTACAGTCTCAAATTTAAGCTGTATTGTCAGCACTTTCCTTTGCCATTACTATTCTCTGTTGACAAAGCCCTTTGATTTGTATTATCACCTCTTCAGCATCTTCTTTTTTCTGCTCCTTTTATTCAGTGAACATTACTTTCCATTCATTTGCCACAGAGAGAATCCTGCTCCTTCATGTCTCCCCTTTTGAATATTGTGGTGGTTTTGCCATTTGTCATTGGCAATTTGGCACTTCACCCTGTATTTCCATGGCAGGCAGAATGATTCCAAGAATTTCCCCCTGTAGTTCCCATAATCCCACCTTTACCTAAAAGACACCCTCCTTTTCCTTATTTCTACCATCTCAGCATAAACAGATACATACAGACCAGAGTATGTCACTACGAAGCACTTTTATGTCAAGCAGTGTGAATCACGGAGGTCTGGCTTGCTTAAGCACATGCAGAGAGGGTCCTGTCTGCTCCAGGTCCCCAGCTTCTCCCCGTAGCAAGACATGAAGTATTTAAAGCTCTTGCCCCATTCTGCTGCCCGAGTCATTTTCTGGTGCTTCATTAGAAGTTAATAGTTCTTTTTTTCTCACAAGTTATTTTTTGATTTAAAGGGCTCTCGGAGTTCAGTATCAATCTGAGAAAGGGATTAATAAACTGTGAAAGCGTTATTGCAGGTAACCTGTGCTGGTTATTTCTGCACACACTTGAAATGAATTCTAGTCTAACAGAATAATGCCTAATGGTAGTTTCATTTGAAGCTACTCAGAGCAAGAATCCACAATCTCAGTGTCAGGGTGAGTCATGAAAAACTGCTATCACACCTTATTTCTGACTTTAAAAAAGGTTTTGTGGTTCTTCCAATGTGGTGTCAAAAATGCAGGGCCAAATCAGCTTTCTTCTCATAATCTTTTTGAAGTCTGAGAGTAGCACTGTAGAAGCAACTGCTCTGACAGGAGATGAAAAGTATGTCCGTGCTCCCCAAACTAGTTGGAGATGAGGCAAATCCATCCCAGAAGGTGCACATCTGTGTTTTGGGATGATGGCTGTGCCCCTCCCCAGGCACCTCACGGCTGACTGCTGTGTGCACGGCTGGGAGTGTGGTGGAGCATGCATGCTGCTGCTGTCTGTCCATGGCTCTGTGGGAATACAGATGATTGGGGTTAGGCTCAAAAGGAGACATGCTGGTTTGTCTGAGAGGGACAGCTCAGGGGCCCAGATGTCAGAGCCAAGGGCTCAGCATCTCCCTTCCTGGTGCAATGTATAGATGGAGTTAAATACCACGGGGCAGGAGCAACAGAACCCCCACACTGAGAAAGGAACCTCTTTGCTATTTGGTGCTGGCAGGGAGGCAAACCTGCCCTTCTCTCTGCTGGTGGTCGCAGTGATCCTGACAGGAAGACCATTGCCCATGGAGCAGTTAGTGATCCACAAACCAGTTAACCTGTGTAATCGTAGACTGTGCTGTGCTGCCCCATGCCCCATGTGTAACTTGGCTTTCGTGACTGTGTTGTGCTGTGCATATCGCCTGCTGCAAGAGAATCTTAGTTGGCCGATTGTAACGAAGGAGCCTGCAGGCAGCTTCCCCTCAGTACTGACAGTTACACCACCTGTGTGTCCTTGTCTTTAACTAAAAGTGCAATGACAAGTTCTCATGTAAACATCCTTTTTGTTTGATAGTAGGAATGATGAACAGAATTGTTGTCTTTTCAGAAAATGCTGTTCAAGCTCAAAAGACCAAAGTGGGGTAACTGTTCTACGGATGGCATCAGCATGGTGTGCTGTGCCGTGGTTGGAGACCCATTTAAGACCTCACAGCTCAGGGGTCCCACTGTCTGAAGGGCGGTAAGATTATCTATTCTATCCTCTTTGTAGTGTTAGCTCTAATGAATGGCATTTTAGGTGATGATTCACAAAGTTTGAGTGCCTTGCTTACTGGGATCACAGCAAATTAGCACCTCCTGGTTTAAAACAGTGGTGGTCTGCTTTTCACAGAATGTTTAGAAACTATGTGCACAAATTAGAGGCAATAGGAGAATGTGGCATGGCTACAGCTGTGTGGGAAGAGGCAGCCCTCAGTTCTAGAATTACAAGTCCTTGAGGAATAAAATGTAAGCCAAGTCCCAACCTTTTCTAAGGCTGCTGTTGCTTATATTTGATATAGACCAAAATTTGCAGGGAATGGTATTGCCCTTTTGAAATCAAACCCCATTAATTGTAAGCATCTTAAAAGACCCACTGTACAGGGGCTATGACACAGTCACAACGCCACAAAACTAACTCAGGAAGAATGGGCTGTTCAGCCAAAACTGGCATCTCTTGGCTTCATGGATTAATCAGCTAGAATGCAAGAAGTCTTTTAGGAAGAAATTCAGGTGTTCAGAGGTCATTTGAGCTTGTTGACTACTGATACAAAAATAAATTGGTGGGAGCTCACTGTGAAAAATGCCATCCTGTGGCATATAATGCACAGAGGCCAGCATAGTGGATCTAATGCTGTTTGTGAATCAGAGCATAATTTAGCTGCTATGAGATACCCTTTGGAAGAGTTTCTGTCCATGTGACTGCAGGGGGAAGCAGGGGGGATAAGCCCTTCCAGACTGGTATGTTAGCTCCTGGGCTGGGGGATGTAGCAAGATGACCTGCTGATGGACATCCTGCTCTTTCCCACAGTGTTCTTCTGAGCAAACTTTTATTTAAATGAGCTTGAAATTTTAAGCCCAAAGTTTTCCCAGAAGAAATACTTACTGGCCTTTTCAAATGAAATTGTTTATTAACCGATTTGTTGTCATTAGCCACCAGGAAGCACACCTGTAAAGACACTTTTAACTATATAAAAAAATCAGTTTCCCAGTACCCTAATTTATGTAATTTTGCTGCAGGGAGTTCATTTTGAATGAACATTTGGATGACACATTGGGTATTTGAGTACCATTCAGAAGTTTTTTTAAGGCTCATTTCCCTTTCAGACTTACTAACCCTCTCTCAAATCATTGTCAGATTCTTTTCTATCCAGTACCTGAAACATTACCTTACCACTGGAGGTTTCTACCTTACTATTTTCTACCTTTTGCTGCTTTTAGAGCTAGCTGCATATTCCAGGTCTGTAGCTCCCTGTTGAACCTGACACAGCCTTTAGCCAAAGATAAATACAATGAAAGAAAGATGATGAAAAGTCGCCCCCTCACTGCTACACAGGGACATTAAGCAGTGTTCTTTCTGCCAGGGCAAATGGATTTTCCTGAGCTTTCTGCCTTGGTTTCCTGGGCAGAGGAACATTTTTTGCTTGTGTTTTTATTCTGTTTGGCCGATTGAGTTAAGAGGTCATTTGCTAAAGCCCACAGAAATCTAGACCATGTCTAAATTTATTTCAGCCCAGTTAGTGAGGAAGGCATAGACATGATGGTGTGAAACATTGCGTGAAGGAGACCTTTGGGAGGCAAGGAGCCTGCTTCTGTCCCCTGCTAAGGAAGAGCAATTTCAAAGTACACTTTGAAAGTCAAAGGACCAGTGCCCCCCAGAATATTTCAACTGCCTGTTTTCTTCAGGGTATGCATTTTTTTACAGTGAGACTTGGCATCCTCCAGCCCTGTTTAGTGTAGATCTGACTAAGGAGATTAAGTCAGGAAGCCTAACATCAGTCAGATGGAGGTGTGCCAGTCTGCTCCTATGAACGGAAGCTCCTCCTCAGCTGCATTTGTACCAGCCATAGGAAAGTCTGTAGATATGGCTGACAAGTCAGCAGGAGATATACAAGAAAATATTGAGAACCCTTAGCTATACCAGTAACAGGTTCTAAAGCCAGTGCCAATTCTTATACATCGGGGCTGTTCAGAACAAAACCGCCCCTAAGATAATTTTGATCATTTTAAGGGTTGTGGCAGCAGTGCTTTAGAGTTCCTTTCTCTACTTGCATTGCTCTGCATTGCTCCAGCACTGGTTTTTTCCTGAAACATTACTAATGTGAAGAGAAATATCAAACTGCTGCTGAGCTCTGGTACACAGTTCCTTTTGCCTGAGGCAGCCCTTCTGCTGGTTTTTTGAAGAAAGCCTCCTGATACTGGCAGGCTGGTCTAAGGCTTGAGCCTTGATGCTGACTGGCAAGAGTCTTAAACAAATTCTGCAATTAAAATGGCAGGCAACACAAACTGCCAGTCATGAAAAACAATGCTTTTCAGCTTCATAAAGGTGAACTATTGAAAAAGATCTAATCTGGAAAAGATTAAAAATTAATCAAAGTAATTGGATTGCCTGGGATTGCTCAGAGATGATAAACCGCTCCAGAAGTCACACAGGCAGACAAACAAGTTACTGCTGAGCTGGGTGGGGGCAGAGGGGGGTGGAAAGGGGCTGTTCTAAGTGCTCTGTGGATGCTATGGCACCATAAGTCTGCTGTAGTTAACTTTATATTATGAAATGATGTATTTGAAACTGCATTGAAGCCCTCACTGTCTGTCAATGTCTGCTTCACTCCTCTGCCAAAGGAAGTGACAAGATCTGTCTTTAAAAAATTCATGTGATTTAAAATTTAAAGAAAAATTGTTTCAACTCTTGTCCAGCAAATACCACACAATGGATTTCAAGAATGACTCAGATGCTCTTCATGAGATTATGTGACCTAACGCATAAAGGGAAAAAAACCCTCCAAACCCTTGAATCTCCTTAAGTTTCTGCAAGTTGTCAATACTAGATCAAACATTTCTATTTATCTCCTGAAAGGTCAAATTTTACTTTTAATGTGATGATACATCTTAGTTCCTGACAGATCATTTCCATGAATCAGGTGGAATCAGGGTTAATAGAGCCTACGGGACTGTATACAAATGGCTGAAAAATCCACCCCTCCACCCTCCAGCATACATCAAGTATGAATTTCCTCCAGTACCAAATTCAGTATTCAGGTATGCGTAACTTTTAAAGGTTATATTTTTTTCTCATTCATTTGGTGGGTAGAAATGATGAATGATGGGATGAACCTTGTATTTCTCATTCCTCTCCTTGTTAGGATAAACAACTAGGCTGAGATTTCTCAGAGCAGATGGTGATGTTGATCACCTTGAGCTTCAAGGCGGGCAAAGAGACTTTGCTCTAAGCATAAAGCTGGTCTCTCTGAAAAAAAAAAAAACAACAAAACTCCACATCTTTAAATTGAGCTTCTAAAAAAGAGACAATGAAAAATCCCAATTCTTGCAAATGTTGATTCCATAAACTCAGTATCAGGGCTCTGTAGGCACTAATAGCTCCTAATGACCCTGGTGAGCCTCACCTGGAGCCTCCACCCACACCCCTGCCCAGGGGCCCAATTTTGGCTCAGCCCTGGGCACACCTCCACCCCTGCACCAGGCACGTTGTAGCTGTGCCTGTCTGCTACTTTGCATCTGTCCCTGTCTCCTGGATGGACCTCAGATTTATGTTGCAGCCTTGCTTTAGGATCTCTCTTCCTGCTCTGGATGGACCTTGAGTTTTTGTCTGGAAAACTGCCCTTGCTGAAACATTTGCTTTGAGAAGTATGGTTTGGAAACGTGGATTTTATTTTGATTCTGTAATCTGCAGGCTCAAGAAGGATTCAGGTACTACTTAGTTTCAAAGCAGTTTCTTATCCTTTATGGTCTGATGTATGCAATGTATAAGCAAATGTGAAGTCACATACGTGTGCTGGGTTTAGGAATGGTATTAGAATAGGCAGGTAACAAATCATTCTTATGGAAGAATTGTGATACTTGGAAAAAACAGTTATTTTTGAGATAGGAGAAAAAACATTATTAAATCTTGAAGGAAGCTCAGTAAAGCACACTTACTTGATGTTATTGTAATCTGGCATGTAATTTTGCTGTGAGACAAAAATTCCTCCCAAATCAATTCAGAAGTCTGCCCCATGAAGAAAGAAAGTTTACAAAAATATGCCACTGTATGTCTTGATGAATGAATCAAATAGCTGGCCAAGGGCAGGGAACAGAGGCTCGGATGTCCATGCTGTTAGTTCTGCTATTAGTATCAGAATTTAAAGGTAATAGAAATTGATGGAGGCTCCATCCAAATCGTAATCTTTGGGTTCTCATATGTAAAGTTTGAGACTGGAATTTAAGGAAGAAGTTTTATTCTTGACTTGGTTACTGGCTTAGTGGGTAGCTGTGGTTAACTCGCACACTTCCTTGCTTTCCCACCTGTGAAATGAAAGGATAATACCAGTGTCCTCTGAAAAATGTTTAATTTAGATCATGAGGAGCTACTGATTATAGCTTCACAGTTAACAGGTCCAAATGCCTGAAAAACCTTTAGAATTTATATAACTGCACATTTCCCTCCTACCGATGCTGCAGGAGTCAGCTGGTTTGTGCTCACTCTTGTTTCACAGGTCTGTTGAAGGTAGTTCTCCAGGTGTCTAAGGATGCACAGGTGTTTGCAACTGTGGAAGCTGCTATGGTAAATTTGTCGTTAAAGGAATATACCCCAGTAATGTCCCCTGCAATACAAGCATCCCTTTGTGATTTTCAGAAATAGGCAGGAGTAGCCTCTTGCTACAGATTTCAGGAGTGATGTTCACATTTCTTTATGGGAAATTGCTAATTGGAGTATAGAAAAAATATTTCCAAGTGTTCAGTGTGGACACTTGGAGCTGTTGTTCTTACATTGCTTGGTGGAATACTTACTAAGTAATTTTTTTTTTTTTTTAATTTATTAAATGATACTGTGAAAACTGTAAAGTAAAGGTCCTGAATCTTTTAAGTCATGCATTGATATAACTTTATACTTGAGCAGGTACTTCCTGATACAGGGATATATCTGTATGTGTACGTGTGTGTGTACATGTGTATACTCATGTGTACTCACTGCGGTGGTAAAGTTCTTAATATTTAAGATTGAGATGTCTGGCTAAGAATTTATCTTTACTGAAAGAACATTCCTTTCGACTAAAAGCTAACCGGCTGTGATTGTTTCCAAGTCCCCACTTCTGAGCTAAGATACTATCGGGTGTGCCGCTCCTATGGGCTCCACCAAGAGCCATCTCTTCATATTGTCCTGTTATTTACTGTTTGATTCCTTAGAATTGTGGCAGTTGGCAAACTACTTAAGGAGTCCATCCCTCCCAGGGACAGATACCTGGCTTTGTTAACATTGAAGTTTTTCCTCACCTCTTTCCTTTTTTTCTGAAACAGTATATAGGTTGGGTCTCTGCAATCACTTGGCAGAGAACAGGGGAGCAGAGGGGATGCTATCTGAATATTCTCTCGCTGTGATCATCGT
This sequence comes from Aptenodytes forsteri, assembly GCF_000699145.1. Classification (NCBI taxonomy): domain Eukaryota; kingdom Metazoa; phylum Chordata; class Aves; order Sphenisciformes; family Spheniscidae; genus Aptenodytes; species Aptenodytes forsteri. The sequence goes on along the minus strand of NW_008795672.1, from coordinate 6,814,286 downwards.
TAATAAAGCTTCTGTCTGACCTGTCCTAAATTGTACTTGCATTACTATGCAGTTGGAGTCCCCAGATTCTCTGACAATGCTTACTCATATATACTTTGTGTGTGTGTGTGTGTATATATATATATAATGCCTGTGAATAAGAGGAGACAAGGTCTAGCATGGTTGATTGTATTTCTAGTACGTTACTGCTTTACTCCTACTAAGTCTGTTGCATGTAGTACATTTACGTTTTGCTTTGAGGAAGGAGCACTTGTTCTTCATTATTTGCAAGTTCAGGGCTTAGAGCGTAACTGAGCCTGACCAGTTTGCATTTGGGAGGTAGTAGTAGCAACAGTTATGTGCAGCCTTACATAATTATATTACAGTGAGGGGTTTGTCCATGGCTGGTAGAGGAAAATAAGGAATGTCTTATCAACTCTTGGTCTCGTGTGGGTGCAACTGATAAGTGATTGACCTATGTTATCCACAGGAAAGAACAGCTGGCCTAAAAAGCAGTGACTTATGTGAAACGGGGTCAGATTTGGCAATGCGTAGAAGCGGGTAGCATTCAAATACAGTTTTTGGATTGCTGGAATATCACAAAGGGAGGTATTGATTGTTGAATGATATGCTGACTCAGACCAGCGTTGACCAACATACGAATCTGTCTGTAAACTCTTAGCTCAGCAAATGCTGGATCGTATGGATTGTACTAGGAGCTAGCATTTAAATTGATTTAACATTTATTTTCTAATAGTTTGGTACCACAGCAGCCAGAAATGTCTCAGCACTTGTTTTTCTAAAATTATTTTGCCTGGGATAATAGCACACATTATTCTGTCCTTGAGATTGAATTCAGTTCCCACAATATGGAGAAACAACTGCTTTTTCTTTTGAAAGACTGTGGAAGGAAATTTGCGGAAGCTGTTTTCTTTAAGCTTTTCATGGTCCTTCAAAGCTTCAAATTATGTTTTTCTATTGAAATAGCCTTTTAAAGAGATTTCTTTATGGACGTGATGACTGGCCTCTGGAATCAGTGTAAATGCATTATGAAGCAATGGCAAGATACTTGGAGATGTAACATTGTTCAACCTCTGGTAGTATGGCAATTGCTGAAATGCTCTGATGTAAATGCCAAGGATTTGACAACATATTTATTGAACAAAGCTATTGAAGAAAACAACAAATACGTGAATTAAAAGGCAGGGATGAAGATGTGACAGAAGGACGTACTGATCTAGCAGAATATTGTTCAACTGTGTTGTCCATACACAATAGAAGACAATCTTCCCCCGTGCACATCCCCCCTCCCCCCAGTTACTCTTTGGGAAAATAGTATTCACCTAGGTTTTTTAAAATATTATAGGAAAGAAATTACTTGATTGTCTGCAAAAGAGCTGTAGGAATTTGGCTGACAGAACAAGAGAACTAAAATCAGCCTCAGGAGAAAACTGAGCAAATAGAAGCTAGTGACTGGGGACAGATTCTGTTCTGAATTTTACACTTAATATTATTTTGCTCACCATCAGAAACTGCCTTTCCAAAATGTGTTGCTGTGCTTTCACATTCCAGACCTTAATTCACTGTTGGGCTGTCTTTTCCATTGGAGAAAGAGTATTCACAGGGAATGATTTATGTTTGGGGGAATAAAAAAAGCAAGCTGTGCACCTTAACGTTACATCTTATGCTCACTGAGCCCCATTTTTACCTTGAAGAACTTAAGCTAAAAACACTTTCAGACTGTAATTTAAAAAAAAAAAGCAGGATGGGAACTACTGTGAGTTTGTGACTTCGGGACTGCAAAACAAGCAAAATTATAAGTGATTGTAAAAGGCAAGCTTTGTTAGAGCCAAGCAACCAAAAAGACTGAACACGTGGAATAAAGTCAGTCATCTGCTGTTGTTGGGATTCAGATGATCTTCCTCATCACTGAAGTATTTTAATAGGTATTATGTTTTCATAATAGTCACTAGATGTAGCTAAAACTATTAAAATAGTTAATTAAGCCAAAAGCAACGTTCCATGAGAGTGCTTCAGCTTTTGGCTGTAATAGTTTCATATGTTTGGTGCAGGGGCTTGCAAGCGTATCATTCTGCACGTCACTGTCAAAGTGATCTTGTGGTTGGTACTTCTCCACTTGAGACTGCTTTTGCACCTTACTGTAGATTGTACCACACGCAGGTGGCTTTGGTAGTCATTTCTCTGGGCTCAATTAGTAGCTGATTTGCCACTGATGCTGAGTAATCATGTGCATGCTTAAGGGGTAGCAAACATCCCTATCTGTGGAGGTCAGAGCTCAGTTGCTATCTTCAGGCAGTGTCAGGAGGGTTTTGGAAAGCTCCCGGCAATGAAAGGTACATGTTACGGCAACTTCAGAACTCTGCTCTACAAATATGAAAGTGGAGGAATAGTATAAAGGATTAGAAAAGAGGATTTCCTGAGGAATGGATTTGGTTTTAAATAGGATGATTGGTCACATAGATGATGCTTGAACAAGTGGTGTTGCAATGAAGCAGTTTTTAATCAATGGTGTTGGATGGTGCAGAGTGGTTATTCCTGGGGGTTAGAGGGCTCTCCAAGCAGAATTGGTCCAGTATAATTAATGACGAACGACGTTCAGTGTAGACAGTGTGAAAACAGTATGTTTTCTTTTTCTTTCCAGAGCAAGTAAAATACTGCCCACACAAACCAGGCCCCTGGTTTGTGACATTTGCTCAGCTTTAGAAATAGTAGTTTTATACACTTCTTTAGCATGACACAGGTATCTCTTTATACCTTGAATCACTGAAGTTTCCCTGATTACACAGATTTGCATCAAGTAAAGATCTAGGTGCTCTAAAATGAGTTCTCACAATTGCCTCATCTCCCTTTGCCTATTAATTTGAGATCTGCACTTCTGAAAAACAGGTCACCAGAACAGGACAGATTAAGAAGCTTGGAAGAATGTCCCAGTCCTGATCTCAGAAGGACTAAGCCTAATTCAGCCTTCACATCTGTTTATGATGCCGAATAAACAGCTCTGTACCTTGAAAAACCATAGCAGGTCATAAAGAAGCCATTTTAAAAAGCTGATTTAAAGGAGAAATCAGAACATCTAGAAAGTGACTTTTGTGAAAGCTCTTTAATGAACAAAAGAAACAAAAATCAAGGAGCAGGCAGAAAATTGTTTAAGCATCACTAATCTCAAAGGGTGACTTGTCAGCAAATGAATGCATGGGAGATAAATGTGTACAATGGAAACGTCAGTGTAGCATGGAAATGGAGACAGCCTACAGTTCAGGCTGAAGACTCGGAACCCACTGAGGCAGGTGACCTGTAACAGAAGTTTTCTTCAATTAAAACTTCTGGTGTGCTACGAAGGTCACCTTGAAAATTGCATCAAAAAAGACATTTTGCTCCTAAGATGCTGATAGCTCTATTATAGGGATAGTGTCTGATGGAGCCAAATGTAATACAAATCATGCTATGGCTGGATGGCCCAATAACAAGTTGCTGATTGTAGCTTTTAGTTATGGGGGGTCCAAATCATGCTATGGCTGGATGGCCCAATAACAAGTTGCTGATTGTAGCTTTTAGTTATGTTTTTTTTTTTTGCCAAGCTCCAAAATGTCAGACAAACTGGGGTGCTGAACAGCATTTGCCTTTTCTCCATTAGTTATTCCAAGGCTTGGAAATATCTAGAGATATCAAGAGCATTAGAATATAAGGACCTGCCATTCCACTTGCAGTACCCTCTCCAGTGGGTTTGTAGGGGTGTGTTAAAATAGTCAGATCCCCAGCGTCCTGTCATCTGCAGTGCATTTACTCCTGTTCCCAACGATGGTGAACACTACCCTGGCAGAGCAGCAAGATTCTGTCTGCTGCTGCTGCTTTTCCTTGTGCATAATTAAATAGAATGCAGACATAGGGAGAATCAGCCTCTAGAGCCATATTTGTAGCTCCGAATTAATTTGCAAGATAAGTCAGGAAATTTATAGAATTGTTCCAGTGCTCTGAGGAAAGATTAAGAAAATCCATGATGCCATAATGTTAAAGCAAGTTGCAGTCCTTCCCAAGGGCAAAGGGATTTTTACAATGCCATGTATGCACCCTGTGAAATTAAGATAGTGTTGATAGATAATGGTATCTAAAACTTCATCAGTATTTTATTCTTTTAAATTACTTTACTTATCTCCAACCTATATTACCTTCAGTACTGCAGATGCTGGGATTAACACATTGCGATCCTGAACATGCAGTAGTGATTAGGAGTGTTGTAGGTACGCTTAGTTGATTGAAAGAGTTGGTGTAGAGCTATGGGAATAAGGGAAGTATTCAGTATGCTGAAGACCTTATCTCCCTTTGCCTGTTTTGGAAAGGAAGGTTAAAATTCTCTTAGTTCCTAAAAGAGGTTAGGGTGTGCATAAATGCCAACTCAGAAGGCTTCATGCAGGTTAAAGAAAATGGGGATGAACAGCAAATGTGATTTAGGCTCTTCTGATAGCATGTTTCTTTTTAATATGTTTTCCATGCTATTTAGACATCTGGTTGGCCTGTGATGACCATGTCACGATCAGGACTGGTGTTCTTACCGGCATCTGTCTATGCAGCTGTGTCCTTTCCTCCTGGGTGAAAAGCTTGCTACAGTCATCCCTGCCTCAGCTTCATCAATGTTGTACAGTTATGCTGCAGTTTACTTCAGGTTACACTTGGATCCATTTAAAGTTAAATCTTGGCAGAGAATATGGCCATTCTTAATGCTTTGTCAGAAAGGCTTCTCATCGTGTTGACTGAGTTGATGCTGAGTAGTTCCAGCTGGCTGCCTCTTGTTCCAGGTGGCAAGAAAAGTATTTGTCTTTACCTGTATTTGCATTTAGACACTGCTCCCTTCCTGGCCTGGGAGCCCAGTTTGAGTAGATACTCCCTTCATTTACAAGAGAAATGCCTTCCCAAATGGAAGGGAAAGCTCCATGAACCTATTTTCAGTTTGGCATTTAATCCCATAGCCCAGCAGTCCACTTAGCCTAATTAGTCCCTCAGCAGGGCTGTGGGTGGAAGGACTGCCAATTGTTTGAGATTCAGTCTGTACAAGAGCAGAGCAGGCATTACCACATTACCTGTACAGATCTGATGGTCTTGGTCCCAGCGGCATTGTTGCATTAAATGATGGATAGTTTTTGTTGCATCTGTCCTTTCGGAGAAGTATGAGCAGGTTAAGACTGTGCCATAAGCACACAACTGACAGAGCAGTGAAGGCATGCCAGTGAATTTTGCATTGACAAATTGTGCATGTGGAAAAAGTGCTTGAGGGAGTCTTTTGAAACCAATGTCAATCTTCTCTAGTTTGAAGACAGCAGGACTTCTTAGCAGGGAGATGTCCTTTATGGGGTTCAGAAAAGCTACCACAAAAAGGAAACAAGGTATGTGGGTTACATGTTTTGGTTCTTTCAGATGGGCTGAAACGTGTTGAGTCTAGCTAGTAGTTCCAAATCATGTCCATTTAATGTCTTCTGCCAGAAGGGAGAGAAATAGAGGCAGAGCCTCCTTGGGAGCGGAAGCCTTCCTGGAGCTCCCTGCTGTGCCGAGGCCATGCGTGCTCCTGTGTGCTCTGTCCCAGGTGCAACACTTGCCCTCCCTCAGCTTTCCTGGGGGTCCCCACATTCACCAGATCCCTGCGAGGAAACTCCTGGTCCTTTGGCTGCGTGAGATGAGGCGCCATGTGGGATGTTTAAATGTGCTGTTGTTTTCCTATGCGAATTTAAGAAGCTTAACCTTCATCCTGCTTAAAGTGCATGGTGCCTACGCAGGTCTTCATAAAAAGCCTCAGTCACTTTCCTTAGCAAAGGTGTGTGACTTACTGCCAGCTAATTACACCTTTTGTAATATACTGAGGTTGATGCTGCTTTAATCTGTGAAAATGCCGCTTTGGAAAGCCTATGCCAATAGATGAACTCATTGAACTTCTCATTCACTGAAATCTCTTTTATCGCCTATTTTAAACGTGATTTACTGGATTGTTTGCGAATGGCGCATTTCAATTTCTGAGTGCCTGGTGCTGTGAATCCATTCCTTGTCTGTTCATTCTGCATCCACGTGAGTGCTCCTAGGGAGTATTCACGTAATCAGTACAGCCATTTCATGCAGGATGGATCTTGGAGGATCTTGTGAATTTTGTTAAATGTAAGGTAAACTACTCAGCCTCCAGCTTGGGCTTTCCGTTCAGTAATGCACTGCATATGCTAAAAGTGCCACTGCTGTGAATTTAATATTGGGCACCAAAAATACCTCCAGTAACATTAAAGTAGGACAATTAGTCTAAAATTTACATTGTTTACTCCTGCTGCAAAAAAGAATAATGTTAGTGCCTCATCTCTCTGTTAATCTGATCTGTGTATTTGCTGCCTCTCTAATTAACTTTTTTCAAAACTTAATGAGAGGAAACGTTTTGCTTTCTTTTTTCTTTTAAAGATAAATCTGTTCTGTGTCTTAGAGCTGCCCTCATAGATTACTGGATAGCTAATCAAAGCTGAGGCTTAACATTTCAAATCCAGCTGTTTTCAGCGGCAAATGCTAGCGGGTCATTAAATGCACTTGGCCTAGATTTAATATGCCTTAAAGCAATTCTCTTCGATTGTGGAGGAAACAGTTTTCAAGTTAGGATTTATCTTCTGTTTATCATTGCCTTTCCTTAGACTTCTGAGCTAGCACAGATTTATGGTGCTTTACAAACTGCCTGGCAGGTTTGCAGCAAACAGGGTATATTCTAATACGTTATCGTAGAGGAAGAGGGGCAAATCTTCTGGTGGTGTAAAACCACTATTGATTTGCTCTGTTTGCAAAGCTACATAGTAGGCTGTCTACTCTTATCAAAACATATGGCTTTTACTACTGCTAGTTTTTTTTACATGATTCCTGGAAATATGGACAGTAGAATAGGGTTCTGATTTTCCTCTGTGGTTCAGGATTGTTCACTGGAAAACTTGGTATCTTTTAGTTAGATTATCTGTCACTTAGTACAGCAAAGTCTACTAAATTAAATAAAATGTCAGCTTGTTAGCAAGGGGGTACAGGCTGGGCTTCAGCATTCGCTAATTTCCAGCATTTGGGAATGCTGAGGCTTAGCTTGGTCACCTTTTAGCTACACTTTTTGAGGAGATAGGTTAACGCTTCTGTTGCTCTGCGGAAATATTCTCCATCATTTGCTAGGAAAAAAACCAATAGTGTGCCAGTCTTTCTATGTTTTTTCATGTTTTTATAGCTTTGCCTTGCTATGTATTGCTAACCAATTCCTACTGATCTTATTCTTGTACAGCTAAAAACATAGCATGAAAGCCAGAGATAATGGTACAAACCTTTTCTTGCTTTTCCACATCTATGATATGAAATGTCATGCTGTTCAGCTGGTAATGCTTCAGGTTATTGGAGTGAGAAGCTGTAAAATAGATCCTTGATAATGCATGTGTGTGAATTTAATGGTTATGAGTAGATTAACCTTGATCCAAAAGGAGTGACAACCTTGTCTTGATTTATAACAAGTAGTTATGTTACCGAAGAGATTTCATTGGCTTTGAACATTCTTCTTTATATATGTATTGTGTTGCATTAGCTACTGTACTCTTCATAGAAAAAATTGTCAGGATTTCTCCGAGTAAACATCAAGTGACCTCCAAAATAGATAGTTGGCTCTATTTAAGTCTCAGCATTTATCTCACATTGGAACATCTGATACAGATGTTTGATAACTGCTCACTGTTTATTTCCTTAACTAAAGGAAAGTTGTATAGATTCAGAAGGCATTTATGTATTTTCAGAGCAATTAAGTTTTGTTAGCACTGTTCTGACCTTTCTCTGAAGAAACCTCACTTTTCAGAAATTCTAGCGTCTCGATTACCCAAAAATACTGTAGATAGCATAAGCAATGTAAAGTTAGGGGGATTATATTTCTCAGTAATAAACAAATCTTAATGAAAGAGAGCATTGAAACAAGACACTAGCCCTATGACAGAGTATCTGTTAACATTGAGTTCTGCAAGCATCAGAAGGCACCTGACTGTACTATTGTTGCATGGCAGCTTGAATGCTCAGTGACCTCTGGTTTTAAGTGGATTTACAATTTTAAAAGCCAAAATAATTTCACTGGACTAAATAGGCTATGCTTTGAAGCAAAATGTTATTGCCTATCTTGCCATTTCTTCACAATTGAAAACTGCTTATGGCTTCCATGTTCTCATGCCCTTTTCTTTAGTTCTGCATGAAGAGTATGTTGAGAGGAATAGCAATAATGGGAGAATATTTTGGGCTCCTGGGATAAGAGGTGAGAAGCTTGTTATTAATCTCTCTTAATAGCTGTATTTTCAAAGATCTCATTTGTTGAAGTTCACTGAATGGCAAATTGCTTAAAATGGTAGAAAACAATTAGGAATGCAATCTATATTAAAATAAATAGCTGGTGATAGATGATTTTATTGCTCTGTTCTTACACTCTAAAGTTATCATATAGATTTTATAGCCTTATTAAAATTGAAAGGACAAAGTAGCACGTTGAGAGTTTAGATTTGCATACTGTTCCATGTTACCTGAAAATAAAACCAAAGATCAAGCCCATAATGGATATATTTCATTTGAGTTACTGGCTGCATTTCAGACAAGCTCACATTGCAATTTCCATCCCTTCTGAAAAGCAGTTTACTTGGCAGGAGAAATTTGAAATTGCTGACTAGGTTTTTAACTTTGCTTTCCACCACCAGACAGATTTAGTAGGTCTGAAAACCTGTGCCTGCGGTCTTCTGTGAGATGCAGGCAGGAGCAGGGAAGGAATAGCTGGGAAGTTACTGGGGGATTGTGGTTTTGTGGGGAGGCCTAAGATGCCCCCAAATTTCCTAAATGCTTGTAAGGATCAGCATGTCAGAGGCTTGTATTTGTGAGTCTGTTGATGGAAGATCACTAAGGGCAAGTGCATCCCTCAATTTCCTGCCTAACCGCAGAAGAGCCCCAGTAACACTTGCTTCTGACCCAAAAGTTCTCTAAGCCAGACTACATCTGGTGGAAAGGTTTCTGGTATACCAAAGTCATTTCAAACTGTAGAAGTGTACTGAAAACATATCTGACCTACTTTTTAACTAGCTAGCTCTGAAATAAGTAGATGTCTTCGTACTTAAGGTTTCCTTATCCATTTTCCAACACAGCTTCCTAAGGACGACTGGCCAGTATTCGTATTTGAATAGTTTCATGTTTAACATTTCAGCTTTCTATTACAGGTTTGCTCACTTTCCCTGTTAAGTAACTGACATATACTTTCTCTTTACTGCCAACATATTGGTGTATCTATTTCTTCCTGATCTTACTGGTTATTATTTGTTGGTTATTATTTGTAAGGTCATCTTGCATGTTTTCATCTATCTTCAACTTTTTTGCTCTTCTCTATCTGTCTCGCAGTTGGCACCATCTGTATCATACTGCATAGAAGCCTGTCTCAGAGAGATGGGTGCTGAAGAGATGCAGTGCAGAAAGCCAAATTAGCTTCCACACTGCTCACTTCGCAGCCTGGTGGCAGGGGACCATGCCTGACAGCGATTTTACTCAGCACAGAGACATCAAGTGACAGCATTGGGTATTGCAGTTGTTGCACATCAGCAAGAGGGCAGTTCTGAGTTTTCTGAGCCTTCTTGGCTGCTTTGGAAAACAGATTTATCTGCCGTATAAAAGAAAATGTTGGAGCTTAGCTAGATCTTCAGAGACAAAGGGCACAAGTCTTCTTTATTCTGCAGTTATTTAAGAAGGTTTGGGATTTATTGGTAATGCAGGTGAGTTACAGAACATCACTTTTCAATAGCGCTTGTGTTGCCAATAGCTCCGTCATCACCAGAACTGCAGAAAAGCAGTTATGTGACTATGGTAATGCTTCAGCTACAAGCTACAGGTGAAATAAAACTGCAGGCAGTCTGTCTATAGAAGTGTTATTTATATGAATATCCTTGATAGTACTTTCAAAGCTGCTTTTCTTCTGATGTGGAAAATTTTAAAGGACGCGCAGATGGGACCTTTTCACAGCTGGATGTAGCATGGCACACTGTATGTTAGCATTTCTGGCCCCTGTGCAGTCTGCAGAACAGCTTCTGTGTCCTTGGGCAGGGCCCAGCTGCAGTCGCGGTGTCTCCTGCGGGCTGTGACTGTGCCTGGCTGACATGCCCTGCGGTAGGGACCCAGGGAGTACAACGTCCTGGCCGAGGAAGGACATGGGCACTTGTGAGGTGATGCATCTCTGCAGCCTCCTATATGGGGGTCTGTGAGCCTCTCCTAAGCGTTTCCCACTTGGCTGATCAGAGCATGCAAACATCTCATGCTCCAAAACACTAGTTTTGTGACAAAATTCATGGAAATAGGAAGAACTTGCTTTGTTCTCTTACCTACTATGTATCTCTCTGGTTGCAAGCATATATTTTCACCATTCACTTGTTCTGTTGCTTTGTAATCGTGATTATCTTTGAAACTGACTGAACTGGATTGCTTGTGCCTCATGCATGGGAAGCCCTACAAATTATTACCTGGCTTTGAAATTGAAGGGGTAATAAATTTATGAAAAAACAGTTCTTGTGGTTTAAGATAATTAATGTCGCAGGACACGTGATTCACTAGTATTCTGTTTTCTGCTAGGCTCTGTGAATTTGACTGGGGTTATGGGATGTGGCTGTGCAGTGAGAACAGCGGCTGTAAGAAATGGAAATCCAATCTGTAAATAACTTTCCTAAAATCACCCTTTCCACACTTGACTTCTATGACTGTATACTCACTAGTTCAGTTACTGCTGATGGGATTACGAGATGTTACTAGGAGAAAACCTGCTATTTGAGAGGGCAGCAGTGTTGTTAGGAGGAGGAGGCGGCAGCCACGTCAGCATTGTAATTTGGGATTTGTTAGTGCTGTTGGAGCAGCAGACCACCTGCCTCAGAGGCATTACGTAGATGGTTTCTCTCCTCCTTCCCTTCCTGTCAGAGCTCCCAGGCATTGGCCTCTGTTTCGGCATCTTTAACCTGACGCGATTTCCAAGTGCTACCAAGTATATGCTTTGCAAAACTTGCGAAAAACGAATTGCTGGTGTTAGTTTCCTAGTAAAATAAATGATCCTGTGGCTGTAGAAATGTGAGGTTTTAATCAGGGAGGAAAATATATATAACAGTGAAAACCATAATAGTTTAGTACTCATAACTTTCAGAAATCATTTTGCCGTTGACCAGATAATAGAAGTTCATATATTCAATCATAAGTTTAAAAAACCAAAATAAAATCCATGCTGGCTGCAACGTTCAAATTGGACTTCTCAGATAATTATTCTGAAAACGGTCTAAATAGTCTAAAAGCTGAAGGCTTCTGAATAGAATATACTTAATTATATGAAGATGCATTATTTAGTAGATATTCTGAGAGTTTATTTGCCACCCTTCTTGTCTCCAAAGAATTGTGCAGAAGAGACAAGCTAGTATCCAATGTTTGCTCCTCTTTAATCCACGTAGATGTTGTATATTGGTGGTGGATGACTTGCTTTCATACAGAAAACATCCAAAATGAATGGATCATCCCACTAATTCATGTTCATAATAAAGCAGTGACCGAGACACGTTTCTTCATAGTCATCACCTAACTGCTCCTCTGCTTTTACTTATATACTCTTGCAGCTGTAAGATAACTTTCCAAGTGCTTTACTTGAGCTAATCTAGAGCGTACATGGACCAAGCGATGATATACAGTACTTTTACTGCCTGAACAGATCACGCTTTGGTACACATCAGGGCTGACAAGCCCCCTCCAAACATGCTCAGAAGAAGTAGCCCAGATAGTGAATCGATCCTGAATGGCAATATGCCCTCTGCATGTGCTCAGCTTTTGGCAGTCATTGCAGCATTGGCAGGGATGGGTTTATGGCATTCTTCTTGCTGAAAAGGTAATGGAAAGCGAGGTGGGATTTCTAGTATGTTCACGTTAGTGCTGGGCCTGAGCCGTGAGGACTGGTACTGTATATGTAGGCTGAGAACTGGATCCAAGGAGAGGGGCTAAGAGCACAGAGGATATAAAACTGAGAAAACAGTCTTTAGAAATATCTCCAACTATTAGACGACTGAAAATTAACATTTCTTATGCATATGGTAATGTGACTTTGTTTTCCCAGAGAGGCTGAATTTCAGCACTTCATATCTGCCCAGCCTGCTCTTTTGTAATGATCTGATTGCTGTTGATTACTTGTGATTGTCATGAAGGGCATGGATATGAATAACTGTAACCTGTGCATTTTGTCATTTGGAAAAGATAATCTGTTTATCTCTGAGGGTAGAAGAGCAGCTTAAATTTTCACATCATCAGATATTCAGAAGCAGAGAGCCTTAAAGTTATGTCTGTGCCAGACTAATTGGGATTTGTGTTTTGAGATTTGTACATATTTTGCATGCAAGCATGGAGGAAGAGCTAGCTGTTTAATGAGGGAGAGAGGGGAGGAATTACTGAGTTTCCTGTGGTTTTCTTTTTTTAGGGGGAGGGAAAAAAAATCAACCTTTCAAATATAACCTTTATTCTTCTCCCTCACCCATTTTAATTTAAACAAGTGAAATCTTGAGCTTTCATACTGTATTTAGGATTCTTCCATGGGTGGTGCAGGGGTCATATGAGTAGCTTTCCCTGAATAAATCTAGAAATATACCTGCTGAAATGCTCCAAGTTACTGGGCTGTCACTGAGCCCCATAGGTTGTTGCCAGTCAAATCCTGTATGCTGGTGAGCTTCAGCAAAGTGCAAGAACGCCCTCCGTCAACCCTGACTTTGTCTGACAGATGAGACGTTTCAGCTCTTGCCTGTCAGAAGTTCAGACATGAGGATTTTCCAAACAGCGTGGGCTGCCATGCTGCACGTTTGGTCTTAAAAACAGTTTTTTTTTTTCTTAGGTAGAAATGAGTATTTAAAGAAAGAATTCTCAGTCCTGAGGAAACTCTTCTTCCTGGGAGTGCCTTTCCTGTGCTAAGAGAATTCAGTGGCACAACATAACTGTTGGTGGCTTTCCTAATCATTAAGAAAATTTTGATTTTAAAAAAATGTGTATTTTTGGTGCTACAGGCACCAAATATTTCTACATACAATATCTTTTTTTATTTATTTTTTATTTCCACAGTTGTTTTTCTCTTCAGTCACTGCCTTGTATTGTCACTAATGAGGATAGATTGGAAGGAGTATATCCCAAGCTTTCATCTGGATTTACAGGGTGCTTGCATGCAACACGCTGAAAAACCCTGATCTGAAACTCTTGCAATTTGGAATGATTAAGGCTAGAATGATGCATGTGCTTCATTGTAGCTGTCATGCTATTGTCAAGATTTTCAATCTTGATGTCCTTTTATTACGAATGATATAATGCGGTTTCTTTGACTGTGCAATTAATGCCTTTTTATCATCGTGATAAGCAGTTACCCCAGAATGATTCTGAGAATACTAAAGCTTATTTTATAGACGTTTTTGTCTTCTCTGCAATTCATGATGGTGAAACACACAGGAACTGCAGGAGCAGTTGCCTCCTGCATTTAGATGAAGACAGCTTATGCCCTCTGCTCAGCCGTTACTTTTTTAGACTCAAGCTGGATGATAGATGCAGGGGGAGGGTGGGAAGGCAGAACATTGGAACTCAGGAAATAAAATACAGGTTAAAAGTAGTTTCATTTCTCAGTAGACATTTTTATGAACAACACTGTAGGGTTTTTGACAGCCTGGAGTTCTTTGCACAGGAGAAGTCCGAGCTATAACTTGACAAACCTGTTACTGTAAAGTGGGGCCAGGGAGTCTTACTCTTTTGGTAAAGTCTTTTTGTGCCATCCGTATGTGGTAAAAAGCAAACTGGATAAATTCTGGACACAAAAGACACGGGCAAGGCCTGCTCTTGAACTCTTCAGCTGCCATTACAGCTACTTTGTGAGAGATCAGTCTTGATCATTTAGAAGGTTGTGCTAAAGAAGGGCAAACCTGGGTTTTTTTCTGTCACAGGCAGGCTGTGTGAGCTTGTGTTTTTATTTGTTTGGTTTTGGGTTTTTTGTTTTTTGGTTTTTTTTTCATTAAATAGTTGCTACAATGTGAAAAAGCCCCTCAGGGCAGGAGGTGTTCAACCGCAGAGGCGGGAAGGCTGGTGGTTTCTGGGTTGCAGCCTCAGGGTGGGGCAGTAGAAGATTGGGTGCCCCGTCTTGGCAGGGCTGTCTGTTTTATAAATGCAGAGTCTGAAGTGGTAGCTTAGGTATTTTGGGGTTTTTGTGGTATATTCTTTCGTCGGCTTTAAAAACTATATGGTGGTTTTGCAAACTGAGTAGCGCTGAGCGTGGGAACACATTTGTTTGTCTCTGCAGCGAGGGTTAACTGCTACCTGAGCTGACATGCTTTTCGGAGAGCGATCCAGCCTCTCGCTGCCTGCCCAAGTGATGGACTGCCATTACGGGCCCATATGATACTGGCTATATGCTTTCTCATAGCTTTGAGCACATGGAGAGTACAGCTGTAACGTGCACGTTGTCCCTGGAGGCAGATTTGCTGCTCTCCTTGAGGTCAGTGCAAACATACTTCTGCAGGCTCAGGATCAGCAGCGGTGAAGATGTAGGTGAAATAAGTATTGTAGGGAGTGAGGCAACACGTTTTACTCCACGAGCTGGTGGAGGTGAGAAGAGACAAGCTTTGTCTTTTCTGGACGTACCAGTTGCTCCAGTAAAAGAACATTGCTGCTTCTACAATCCTGCTTGTGAAATGCAGGAGCCAATTTTAAATAACCATTACAAGTTTCAGAAACTTTTTAAAAAGATGGTAGGCTATATATGAATGAGACATGGTAAGCTTCAATGCAGGCCACATGTATTGCACAGTCCCAATTACCCAGTCTAGTATTTTTTTCTCCCATAAATTATTTTTGCATTATCACTCAGGTATGCTGCATGATCATATAATTACATACAGTGCGATGCCAATTAGCAGTAATGCTACAGCAGGCCTTTACAAGTCAATTTGACGTGTATTTTTCTACTGTACTCATTAATTACTGGCATTGTATTTCTCAGTAACACCTCCACTGTCTAAGTGACAGCGGTACAACTCACCAGTTTGATATTTCTGTTGTGTCTATGCAGAAAAACTGCTGGGAAAGACAACCTATCATTTTAAAATCAGCATTGGGGAGTTCCTACTGTGTGCATGCAAAGTTATAGCAGAAACACTGGAAAGAGCAATGCAGCTGGAAGCAGGTCCATAGCAAACATCAAATGCCAAGCAGTCACTCCAACAGTTGTGGGGATCACTGAAACAGCATACTTTGCAGGTAGGAATACCTATTGGTGTGTTCTTTGAAAAGAAGGTAAGACTGGTGGGGTTTTTTCCCCATTAGTTATAAGCTAATAATTTATTGTATCCTTAAGTGGTTTTATTTCCAGTGAAGAATGCAAGCATGTTGTCTAATGAGTAATGATGGGGTTCAGTGATGTGTTCACACTGTTCTATAAAAAATTGCTCAAATCTCAATTAAAAAAAAAATTATAATTTCCAGTTCTTTAGTCCAAAACACTTGCTACTTCTCATTTACTGGAGGCTTCTGAAAGTGCGAGTGTTCTTTATGCATGATATTGAAATGTGCTGAAACAGGTGGATTTTTCCCCAGTTACTTTGTAATTACAGTTGCTAAAGTAGTAGTAGACCTCAATCTGTTTGACATCAGTCATGCCTTTTTAAGGCTGAGAATATTGAAAGGAGGAAATCTGTAAGATGTTTATCAAAGATGCACCATCCAAACTTTTGATCCAACCTCATTTCAGCCAATGAGAATCACTGCAAGTAATACCTACGGATGTATAAAAGTGGATATGAGAGACTCAGGCTTTATTTGTACATCAAAAGGGTAAATAAATGCCTCTTCTGTGTGCTGGCTGCAGGATGAATAGATTTTATGCAGGGGCTTCTAAATTTGTGCTTCTGACATAGGCTGTACCTTTTTTCTTTCTGAGACTTGATATTTTATATTGTGAATTATCAGATAGCTTGACTGAAGTTACTTCACTCAAAAAGTAGAAAAAGTGATAGTTTTAGCAAAAGGTTTGAGGATGTACTTGTGAGGAGAATGCATATATAGAAATACTAATTACACTTATTTTTTAATGAACATCTGTGTGAACAAAATCATTCCTTCTATAAGTGTTTCTAGTAACAGCAGCAGCACATGGATTGTGTCAAAGTGGATGGTTATGGATGTTGTTCATACATTTTAAGTTTCTCTGAGGTGAGACAAGGTACAGAACAGCTTCTGTTGGTCTTCCTGTGGCTCTTCAACAATGTATCTAAGATAACCCTTGCAAATTAGGTTAAAAGGAGCATGCTTTGAATAGGAGATTGGTCTGATGTCCCTTCCTACCTAAATTATCCTATTATTCTTATATTTATGTGAAATCCCATTACATCTAAAGCAGCCCCATCACTTATTCAGGCTTTTCTAGCTGCCGCTTCACTCCATCCTGCAATTCTACCATGATGCAATTTCTTAAATGCTTGGATAGGATACAAGGGAAACAAGCAAATTCACACTGTAGTGCTCAAGTGTTGTAACCTAGTACATGCCTGTGTTGTCTTTGTGTCAGATATTCCACAAAGTAATGGTGCTTCTGTAATGTAGGAAGGTTTTTTTTTAGATTGCATGTTTCCTTCTGTCAGATTGAACCATAGCGCCCTGCTCACTGAAAATGTACACTTGTGGGCCTTGATTCATGTCCTTGCAGCTTAGATCCTCGTTTTGCAAACAGAAAACGGAGAACCTGGAGGCAGACTTTACTACATGTTAATGTAAGAACTGTGCTGAAGTGTGGTAACAAAACTATCCAAGTTTAGGATTAGTATCTCTAATACATGTTGTAACCCAGCCAAACACAGCATTTTCAGGGGGGGAGGGGGGGAATATACTGATGAATATGGCCTTCAAACCTGTGAGACGCCCTCACTCCTTGAGCAAATGCTAATTCTGCTTCAACCGCAGCCGAAAGGTACTGCACTGGGTAACGGAGCATTCTGTCATCTTAGTTCCTGGGGCCATGTATGCCCTCTGGGAAAATAAGCCGATCATCTCACTCTTGTTTCTGCTCTCATCCCTTCCTGTTTTGGTTGGGATGTGCATGGGGATTATGCTCAAATATACTTAAGACTGTCAGCATAGGATGCTGTAGGATAAATTATATGTTGCTATCAGGATGAGCTCATGGGGACCCTTTTATTCAGTTTCTAGCAAGCTGCACATTAAAATGGCTAGCTTATTTCTGACATCTGCTCCAGCTCCCATACCTCAACACTGCATTGACATCTACAGTATAAACAAATCTTCATTGCTCTTGCTTTTGTTGACATACCAGAGAGAGGCCCTGGCATCAGATGGAGCTTTTACATGTCATTGTAAGACAAATAAGAGTTGCTGAACAAAAGAGCTGTAGCTTTACTTTAAAAGGAATAATAAAGGGGAAAAAAAACCCCAAACAAACAGAAAACAGTCAAATACAGACTGTCGGTGCTTTTCCACTTGCTTTTCAGGGGGACAAGCTTGCCTCCTCCCCCTGTTCTAGTCACCCTCCTTAACATCAGCTAGAGCCAATATTAGGATACATGGCTGACAGCTCTGTCATGATACTGAATCTATTAGTTTTCTGTGAGGTTTCCTGGCAGGCAGTATCATGCTACATTAAGAAACTTCCTGTGACTTTAATAAGAAATCACCAAATTTTTTATTTGCTATGGCTTTCCTTTCATTATTCTGATTAGAATGTATAGTTTCATTGAAACGTGTTCTTTATGTTCTTTCTTAGTCTTATGCTTTCCTGTTTAAAAAAAAAAAAACAAACCAACAACAAAAACCCCTAAAAGCCCCAACCAAAACCAAAAAACCACTGCCTACAACTTAAGTCAAAGGAGGGTATAATTCTGATTTATGTAAGAGAAAAGGAAAAAAAATTAAAAGAAAAAAAAATTACAGAACAGGCACCAGAAAAAAGAAAGATAGAGAAAATTAGAAAAATATTGGTCTTTTAATGAGTTGGATAGTACTGAAGCAGGTGAGGGACTGTGCAGATAAAGCTGACTAAGTTATTTTATAGCAGCGGATAGGATGGAACATGTAATAAAACTAATAGCCTTGAGTCCCTCTCAGTTAAGCTTTGTACTGCAAAGCAACAGAGCTGAACTGGCATAAATTAGTGCGAGACAGAAGGTGTCACTGGTTTGAGGGGCTTTCCGTTCTAATTGTGTGCGCTGCTCTGCTTACATTGCTTGGGAGTAAACTTGGTTATAAAATATGTGGTATTTCATAATTACTCTTTCTGCCAGAGGAGCAGCTCCGGTCCCTGCAGGCTTAGTGCGTTTTTGGTGGTGTAATGGCTGGGTTATCTGCCGCAGCGTTTTCCCTTGGGAGTAAGGCATGGCCATTGGATGTTTCTCTCTGAACCTACCGGCAGTCTCTTGCCAAGCATTGACGGTACGCTTGCTCTCTTCAGTAGTATGGCTTTCCTAAAATGCTCGCTGGATGTGGGGAAACTTCTGAAAGTTGGCTACAGCTTGGGATGGAATTGTTCCATTTAATCCTTTATTCAAGTGAGAAGACAAATGATTTTTACGATTAATTCTTCAAGCAAATATATTCGTTATCCTCCTCTAAAGAGATTCCATAGAAACCCTACTGCAATTATGACATTTAGTTCTCAAAAAGCACAGTTTGTAGGGCCATAGCATACTTTATAAATATAGGCCCATGACCCATAAGTTTATAAATACTGCATTTTTCATTGCTGAACACCTACCCTTTCTAAAAGCTTTGCCAAAACTCAGGTTTTCTCCAATTCTGCTGTCAATTCTCACACATAGATCAAGATTATACTACAGTTCTTAAAACATTCAGGCACCTCGGTTGCCTTCCTCATCAAAAAACCCAAGCAGGATAGACAGCTGTAGGCTGACCACAGTTTTATTTTTATTCAGCCCTGCAGCTGTTATCTCTTCATATACATAGGTGATAAAAATAGATGTAGGCACTTGAGGGGATTTTGCTCTTATTTGCCTGTGTGCATACGACATCTGATTCTCATGCCCTAGAGACTCTATGCTACTATAGTAGTATAAAGGGCCTTTAAATATTACTACCTCATTTTGATGGATTACCATAAAAAGACTTGAGTGTAAAGGAGAATCAGTTTTGTTGTGATTTTAGTGGGAATTAAGTTACTGTAAATTCATGATAATCTTGTTCTTCGCTTCAAATCTGTGTAGTCATTAAGAAGGGATTTTTTTTTTTTACTTCCTAGAATGGATTGTCACAGCCTCCACCGTAGGAGCCCAGATCCTAGAGTGCTATGCCATTCACTGGGCCTGTGCAGTTCTCAGGGGAGATCAATTTTCTAGCAGAGAGGGTTGGACAATAGTGGGATCAAATTTTGGAAGCTCCTAGTGGCAATCGTGCTCTGTCTGTTGCCTCTCTAGGCATCCAGAGCCTGTGTTCATAACTGAATATGCTTTGTCTTGCAGAGGAGAAGATAGGAAAGGGTTTGCGATGCTGTTACAAATTACCACTTGAATGGCTTTGAGTGGTCTCGTGTCACAGAATTTCTTCCCAGTCTAGTGCTCTGTTAGTTGTAGTTAAGACCAGTGTTTGGCTCTCAGGATGCTATTGAGAGTAAGAGTGGTCACAGCAAAGTTGAAAGATTTAATCAGGATAAGTGAAAGAATCCTTCAGACTGGCTTGCAAAATATAGGATGAGAAAGAAACCAGCTGAGGTTTATTTCTGTTTAGATAAAAGGTGTCACCCCCACAAGCAGACCAGGGATTAAAAGCTGAATAAAAACAAGGCAAAGAAATGTTGGTATTGGACGGCTATCAGTAGTTAACTGCACCTTTCAGTGTCTGTAGAAAGTGCTTCTGTACATAGTTATATCAGCCTTTATTGTCAGTGAAAATAGGTAAAATATCACTTAGAAGTAGCACAGTTATTCTCTTCTTATCCTGGCCAATGCTTTTCCCCAGTTATCATTTTCCTGCTTTGTGCTGTGGCAGTTTGCCTACTGCTAGGTTAAACCTGGCCTCCTACACTCAAAAATTGCAAAGTTTTTTTCATGTACGCTGAGATAAATTTAATTGCAAAAGAATGCAGAATGTTAACCACTGCTCACCTCCCCAAACAAAAAGAACCCCAGAAACCCAAACCCCAGAAACCTTGGTTTTGTAATTTCCCATGTACCTGCTATGACAGACTAAAACACATTTGACTGAGATACTTGTAAAGGAGTTGAATTCACCTTTTTGTCTTGAACGTCATGAAATAAACATTCAACACTCAATATAGCAGATACAGATAGTGAAGTAATACCAGGCTACCGAGTTCAGGCAATAACTGTTCTTCACTTCTCCAGTAATTTTATGCATTTAACCTCTTTATTTTCTGAACGTTCTTTCATGCTGATATTAAACATACTTCCACTTCTGATAGTCACATCAAAACACCTCTGGTAATATTTTATATGAATTAAAATCTCTAAACCTTTACATTTTCAAAATGGAGCCAGCATTTTGCATGGATAAGATACAAACCAGTTTACAATTTTTTTTAATCTATTCATATAAAATGTCATTTTTAAAGCAATAGAGAAATATTTATTCAATTCTTGCCTTTGTATGCTTTAGAAGACTGTTTTGAGCTTTGTGTTGACGTCAGGGAACTCATTATCATTTTGATTATAACAGTGATAAGCACTTTGTGGCCAGCTGCTGTTCTTACACATAATGTTTTACAAGTATACACAGTTTAAAAAAAAAAAAAAGTAAATACAGAACAATGATTTTCTGGGTATTTCAGCTCACTTCTTTCACATTTGTCAATCCTTTATTTTGAAGAAAGGAAATCAGTGACATTCTCTCAGTTATGGATGTACTGAGCTGACTTCAGCCAGAAAACCAGCACATCAGAACTGCTCCTGGGGAGCTATGCAAATCCTTCTCAGCACCATCATTCTTTAACAAAAATCAAAACAATCCTCCTGATTTCGAAGGCATTGTTTCTATACTCCCTGATTTCACGCGCACAAATGTGCTGCAGTGCTTTAACCGCGGACTGTCCTCTCAACTTTGGAGTTTTATCAACAGTCAGGGAAAACTGCTGACTCCATAATTAATCCACTTTGCGATGACACTTAGCCACTTTGGGAAGAAAACATTCTTGTTTGGACTGAATGCATGTTTACTTAAACAAAGTGACAACTAGATTTTCAGTGAAGCCAGCGCAATTCTCCCAGAATCCATAGTGCGCTAAAGCAGGCAGGAGACTTGCTCCTATGTGAATACTGTTCTAATCTTCTTCAAACCAACGCCTAGTTTGATGTGTTACTCTGGCTTCAGGTGCTTTGAAATCACCTTGTTTTACAAGCCACTTTGTGTTGCAGTATCAGCACCTTAAAATCTTAATAGTCACCTTTACTCACATTCTTTATTCTGTTTGTTTATATATCCACAGTACTGTTTGAACAATTTCCTTTTACAAGTCTCTGCAAGAACCAAATGTCGCTCAGTTCTGGGAAGCTGGCCTAGTCACACTGTGCTTGTGACGAATGCTGTGTTGTCCTCTTCAGTACCGTGTTGGAAGATACCCACGAAAGCTCAGGACAAGAACATAAACACTCTCTGGGAGAAAAAAAACCAAACAGAAGTATAGATACTTTGATCCAGATAATCCTGATCCCGATAATTGTGATTTCTATCCATGGTCATATTTGGGAGTTTTCTTCAGGTTTTTTTTTTTTTTAAAAAAGTTCATCATCTAGAACTGAAGCTTTCTTTAAGGCACTGCTTTAGTGCCTTGTGGGGGATTCTCAGAATACCTCGGGTTAGAGGATATAACACTGTTCCCTCATTTTGTGGAAGACTACAGGTGACGTGCTGACTTTCTGTAGTACCTTGTGATAGGGCAGGGACTGATACTGGATTGCTGCACTCCCACTGTCCATTCACCGCTGATTTGACCTTCCCTTCATCTAATGATCTTGATGTTAAATGTACTAATGAATGACTAGGGGAAGAAAAGAAAAAAGGAACAGCAGAATAGTGAAAGAGAAGAAAAGAAATTTAAAAAGCCCTGACAACATTTTATAGGGGGGGGGGAAGTTTTAAAAAGACTGCAATGGCCTTTCTTGGGAGAAATGAGCAAGCGACACAATAGCAAGTGTCATTTCAAGTTCATGGTTGACAAATTCAAGAGATTATAGTTTGGAAGAAATAACTTCAGCTACTTGGGCACCTTACTGGGTGTTAAATTAATGGCAGTATAATGATATTTGCAGTATTAGTGTCTCCCTAGCTGGAAAGGCTTACCACATAGGCAGCAGCCATTGAAGAGCAACAAAATAAGAGGGTGCGTGAAGAGTGGGAGGAAGATACCAGAGATTTAATGAACTGAAAGTAAAGCATTTGAAATATAATTGCATGAAGAACATTTGTTTTTCCTCTTGTGATTATGGTCGAATAATGAGGACTGCAAAGGAATTGGGAAGTAAATAACAGCTAGGGATTTGTTTTCTTTAGTTTCAAGAAGGGACATGATTTAAAGTGTGGTATTTGATTTAAATTATATCTCTCTGAATTTGAGAAGTAAGGGAAATAAACTGTAATCTGTTTAAGTCAGAGGGACCAGATCCCTTGTTAGTGTGCACGCAGATATACTTCCAATTAATTTCAAGGTAGTTGTTTTGATTTATTCCAGCTGTGCTGTGCAACAGTCACAGAAGCACTGGGCTACCTCACTTGCATGCAACTGCCATTTGTGCCTGGTTTTTAGTAAGCCATGGTCCTGCATTTCAAATGAGGGAATGAGATTTGCCACATAGCCTTTGGACGTGAGGCTGCATAGCAGGGAGGGGAGAGGGGCCAGGCAGTCAGGAAAGGATGTATTTCACCTTTTTCTCTCTCTTCTCTGCATCAAAGTGTTCCCACCACCATCACCAAGTGCAGTCTAACCAAAGAGCAGATATTGAGTAAAGTATGGACTGCCTAATGACTGTGACTGCACAGTCTGAAAATTGCTGCGAGATTGGTTTAATTATATCAAGTATGCTGCTCTGATATACTAGGGTTGTTAAAAAACCCAATATTCCCAGAAAAGAGGTTGGTCTTTAAAATCGAATGACTGAAAACAGCAATTCAATTAAAGCTTTAGTACTTCTGGGAAGGGTTTTATGATGTAGCCAGAAAGACTGTGTTTACTTCGTTCTGATAGTTTTTCCCCAAAGACTGGCTTGCTGGGACCGATGCATGCTGAGTGCCCCCCCCCATCCCACATTAGGTTCCTTCAGGTGTCCTGCTCATGTCTCAGCTATGTCACGGAGGCCCTGCCAGCAGGACATCAATCCTGCTGGTCCCTTGGGTGCTGGTGGTCAGGCCTGGTCTGCTCTCCTTTTCTTACTTATGCCTCGTGCGTTGTGGGTGAAAGTGGTCTCCCCTAAACTTATACATCTGTCGCTTAGATGCCCAACCCTAAGCAGGCTGTCTTAGGCTGGACATTTCAGCCCAAACTTCATGTCATCCCATAGTAGTCCTCGTCAGACAGTAAAGATGAAGGACCCTTTGCAGATACCTTTTGAGTTGGTTGACCTTGAAGAAGGCAGGTTGCTTGCTTCGTGAAAGGGTTCATTCTCAGCTGCTGTCTTTCTGCTGCAGAGCAGTTGAGCAGCAAATGTCAAGATACCTCCCTGGCAAATATTCTCAACTTTTTTCTCTGTATAGTTTTAAGTGATTGCGAATTGACAGTAAGGTATGTATGAAATGGGTCTGCTGGAGGCTTAAATGCTGTATCTAGTGTTTACTGAGCACAAAGTAAATTTTTTCCCTCAGAAATACATGTATGGTATTTATGTCTTTCATTTCTAAGGAGGATGATGCTTCTCCTAGGGAACCGTAAAGGCTGAATTAGGTTATTTTAAAACTAAAATATTTTCATCTTTAATTTACTCCTAGATGCCACTCAAATACAAAAGGCAGAAAGTGTGATATGCAGGCTGTCAAAAAATGCCACCTTTAAAACCTCTTGATCTGTTTAATACCCAAAGGCTCTTCTGTCATTTGACTGTAGCACACAGTGGTGCTTTAAGACTGAACATTAGAATGAATTTTTTTTTTAAATTACAACCTCTTCTCCGATAGACCAGGAAAGCTTTTAACCACTGTCACTGAGGCTGGAGGCAAAAATCAATAACTACAATTTTCTGGCAAAGTGCACCTTCCTTAACTTTGCTTTCTAGTAAATCAGAAACTTTCACACATTTTTCATGTGCCAATTGAGGATCTTGACTTTTTTTCTCCTGTGCAAGAAAATGCACTTGATTTTACTGCGGATTAGTACAAGATAATGAGCTTTACTGGTCTTGCCTAGCCTTGCCACAGGTTTTTGTGCTTGCAGTTGTGTTAGACTGGAGTGAGAGGGTTTTCTGCCTGAATGCATGTCCTGGTTTTGGCAGGGATAGAGTTAATTTCCTTTCTAGTAGCTGGTACAGTGGTTTGGATTTAGGATGAGAACAAAGTTGATAACGCACCGATGTTTTAGTTGTTGCTAGGTAATGCTTACACTAGCCAAGGACTTTTCAGCTTCCCATGCTCTACTGACTGAGAAGGCTGGAGGTGCACAAGAAGC
>NW_008795672.1:6766776-6789595 GCF_000699145.1 Aptenodytes forsteri | reverse complement strand
GGGCATCGGTCGGTGGGTGGTGAGCAATTGTACTGTGCATCACTTGTTTTGTGTATTATTATTATCATCATTATTATTATCATTTTATTTCAATTATTAAACTGTTTTTATCTCAACCCATGACTTTTTCTAACTTGTGCTCTTCCAATTCTCTCCCCCATCCCACCGGGTGGGGGGGAGTGAGCGAGCGGCTGCATGGTGCTTAGTTGCCGACTGAAATTAAACCACGACAATGCATTGGGTATTAAAGCAGTCGAAAAGGCCTGGATAGAGATGAAGCTGTCTGTCTGGGCACCCATGCCAACATTTGTTTCCTTTGGTCTTTCTCTGTCAACCCTCTTGTATTACAACTTTGCAAAAATGCAAAGGGGGAAACTTTAGATCTAACAGACTTGATCAAAGGGCATTTCATAGAAATGTTTGTAGATATAAGTTATCTAGGACCTGGATTACAATGACTAAAAAGGGGGGATAAAAGGGATTTTTTCTGAGGCTGGAATGTGTGGAGTGTTTGCTGGAATTTCTTATGCTGAGTAACAAAGAGAAAGATTAATTGTAATTATAATACAACTACAGTACTATCACTAATGATAACATAGGAAAATAATATCTAATTAAATTATAGTATTGCTAATGAATGTTGAAGGCATTTTAGTCTGAATAGGCTTAAGGGCTCTCTACTGCCTTCCTTGGTTCCTCAGGGTGATGTCCCTGGACTCTGCAATCCTCCTTCTGTCAACCCTGTTAAGATGGCCTAGAACAACAAAACTGCTTTGCTTTAGCAGCAAAGACTGCTGAACATCTCTGTATTTCTGTGAAAGATACCTAGCAGGGCCAGCAAGTGTTAATCAGGTCCAATTTAACTTCATTCCAGTCTGGCTGGTCACATAGGCCTGAGTGCACGTTGGCACAGAGCTCTTGAAATAAGGGCCATACGTCTGTCTCCTGCATAGTGTCCTCAGTCTCTCTTCACCAAAGAAATGCCATTGCCATACTCTTTCCACTGATCTTCTCATGCAACAAAATGCCTTGAGCATTGCTGGGGGGAGCAGTCTATCTGACAGTGTGGAAATAATATAGTGCATTCTGGGGTCTTGCGTTTCATCCCCTTTTAGAAAATCACTAACTTTATTTTTTTTTTTTTTAATACATTTAAAATCTTTTCATTTTAAAAATATTTTCGTGACTTATAAGCACATGAGGAGTATTTACTTACTAGATGTGTAAAGCCCTTTCACGATTTTCCTTTATGGTACTTTCCAAAATACTGGGCATATCTAGAGTTGGTATCTTTTACTTACCCACCCCAGCAAGGGAGACACCAGTCCTGCTTGATATCTAATTGCAGAGGATCAGGGAAAGAATAACGTAAGTATTTATCTACTCAATAGATGTAGTATCCTCTGCTCAGCACAAGCTGACCTTGATTTCTAAAATTGCTTTGAAGAGACATACTTAGCTGTTGTTGGTAACAGTGTGTGGAGTATTTCTTTGTAATGGTAGCACTGGGGAGATGATACTCTTGGTTTCCATCAATGAACAGTTCACGACTCTTAGTGGATACATGAAACGGTAAATGGACTCTAAAGAAGCCATTTATGTCCTTTAGTTCTCTGATTACACATTAAACTCTGTGTGGATGGAGCAGGCACTAATGTCCCAGAAGGCAGGATCACCATGATATTAGTCAGACAGAACCAACTGTCTGACGTTATAGTAAATGGCTACTCAGGAATGGAAAGGTCAGAAAATGTCTTGCACTTGTGACTGCTGGCTGCTAAAAATACCTTTTAAATTTCAACCTCTGCCTAGGTGAAATATATCTTTTTCCATCAGCAGAACTGAAAGCCCCTTGCCAGAATGGAAAGTGCCAGGTCTGTGCCAAAATTCGTAACTCCAGTGCCGTGTCTCCCTCAGGGCAGGGTTTAGGGGTTCTCCATCCTACGGGGAGCCCTATAGCTCCTCACACTTTCCATGAGTTGCAGATGGAGACTCCAAATTCCTGGAGTCAAAGGAAAGCTATACATCAAAGCTATATGGCCGAGGAATGCTTCTCTCTCTGCGTCTCTGCCCTGGTTTTTGGTGATGTGTGTGTAGACAGTGTTTTAAGGGATGAATGCCGGAAAAAAAATGGGTTTGCAAAAGTAAAGTATCCATTGCACTAAGCAATTCTTCCTTCTTGATCATGCCTGGCATGGAGTAGGTAGTGAGCAGGCTGTGCCTCAGCAGGAACATGTGCGTAGTCAAACGTTTGCTCAGTTCAGGCTCTGATCTTGCATCGATATGAACCAGTTCAGTCCAGAAGCTATATAATTGAGTTGGTGTGGTGCTGTGCCCCCCAAGCAAATGTGTTTTACCTCCCAGCAGCACAGCGATACTGCAGTTGCACAGCTCACCAGCCAGGGCTGCTCGTGCCTACTTGTTTTAGAAGCGTGAGCAGAGCAAATGCACATCTGTCTGCCTTCCTCGGAGTGCACATATCCTTTCTGCTAACATGGGTGCATGGTCACAGGCAGGCTTAGAAACAAAAACTAGCAAAGTGCACTTATCTGTCTGTCCCTGAGGGTGTTAAAACAACGGGGACTACAAAACAGTCCTTCAGAATTGCTTGGCTCTATTTCCAGTCATCTTCGAAATGCCTTTGCCAATGCCTGGGCATCTGTGTATGGCTCTAGCGTAAATCCTTCATACTACCTTCCCCCCCGCCTCCCAAAGCATGTAGGTACCTCAGGCACTTAATGCCATTGATTAAAAAACAACAAAGCCATTTAAAAGCCCCAGAACACATTGACAGTCAGTGGGATTCAGGGTGTGCTGCTGTTTTTGACAAGGAGATCTGAGCGTCTTAATCATCAAGGGTATGTGCAAACAGGTTCCCACTGAAGGGTGCCCTAAATATCCTGGCAGAGCTGGACTGAGATACTCTGAACAGCGGACTCTGCCTAATATGAAACTTGCCTAGGTTTTTCATGAAAATCCAAGAACATGAGTAAGCACAACATTAAAACAGCCACAAAAATCAGGGAGTGTTGTACCTCACCCCCTTACCCAATGGTATGTTACCAGCTGGGTAAAGCACCAGACAAATCCATCATTAGCCATTAAGGGAATCAGTTGTCTGCAAAGAATCTCTGTCAGAACTGTCTGAAAACTTTCTGTGCCCTGAGCCCTCCCTCCAGCCCTTATAGCTGGCACTGGTCTTCAGCAGACACCACCGTTCTGAGACTAGAAGGGATGCTAGTGTTGCAGTGAGGTTATTTTTGCATGCCCATGCAATATATGGGTAGTTGAGTCACAGCCTGCATGGATACACCGACATCTGAGTGTCCTCAGTCTGCAGTGGTACAATGCTGCAGAGATGAGTTAACCAGAGTCAGGTTATTTCAGTTTTAAACAGTTTTACTGTTTTTTTTTCTTTTCAGTTTTTAATTTTGTTTATATTTTACTTTTTTTTTTTAGCTTTGGTTCACACAGACGTGCTAAATAAGCGTGCGAGTGATAAGGGGTCTTGCTAGGCAGTGGCAAGGCTTGAGTCACATTAGAGTCGTTGAATAAAGCACACAAATAGCGAGCTCTCCTCTTCCAGTGTGTGTGCAGTATTAATTCATGACTTGTGGCCCCAGGAAATCAAACAGGCTGGTGTCAGGAACCAAAGTTGTCCAGGATCAAGGGCGTCTTAGACAAATCTTGCAAGAAGTAACATTGGAATAAATCCAAGTCCTGAGCCTGGGCCTTCCTTTGCAGGGGGAATTTCTCTGTACTTCAGCTGCTGTATACAGAAAGTGCTTGTGTGAGGGAGGCAATGACTTCTTATCCCATCCTGAGCTGGGGAAGGGAGGAATATAAGTAGCCTTTGCATCCAGAGTAGTGGAAAAAGTCTGCGTTATGCTTGCAAATCATGTTTTTCTGAGGATCACCAAAAGGTAATAAATCATTCATAGATTTATTAGAGCAGCTGCCTGCGGCACCCCATCTCTGTGGATGTAGCTGAGCTAATCTTTATAAAACCACCGTTTTGAAAAGTGGGAATTATTCCTAGCTAACATAATAATTTGTTTCAAAACTGTCACTTCATAGCAGATATCTGGGGTTTTTAACCAGTCTTAAATAAGTCCTTTCTATTCCATTTCAAATGGATGTTTTTCATTAAATGCTTTCACCACTTTTTTTTTACACAAATCAAAAGACAGATATCTGTTTCTTTGGAGACCACATATTCTTACATTCATATTCAACAAAGTACTTCTGAACATTTTTAATAGAGTAGGCAGAAACATTTTTCTTGTTTTATGATGGTTTTAATTGAAGTAAAAGTCAGTGATGAGCATTTTCATAAAATGAAAATTTAAAAAAATCTGACTAGGTTTGAAAGGTTTTGCTTTAATTCTACTCTCTCTCATTTCATAGAATCATAGAATCAATCATTGAGGTTGGAAAAGACCTCTAAGATCATCGAGTCCAACCGTCGACCCAACACCACCATGCCCACTAAACCATGTCCCTAAGTGCCTCATCTACTTGTCTTTTAAATACCTCCAGGGATGGGGACTCAACCACTGCCCTGGGCAGCCTGTTCCAATGTTTCACCACTCTTACAGTAAAGAAATTTTTCCTTACATCCAATCTAAACCTCCCCTGGCGCAACTTGAGGCCGTTTCCTCTTGTCCTAACATTTAGGACAATGTTTCTAACATTTACTTTCCTTTTAAACAAAAAGTTATTTCAAAGCAGAAAGGAAGTAGAGTTTATTAGAAATATGAAGAGAAACTATTTCTACAGCTTCATAGCTTAAAGCTGAAATGAGAAATTCCTCGAAACTGACTTTCACTGTGATTAATTTTGTTAAAAAGAAATCAACATCTTCCAGTAAAAACTATCTATTAAAAAGATTCTGACCAGCAAAAGTACCACAGCTTGTGCCTGTGCACGGTCCCCTTGTTTTCCAAGGAGCCTCCGCAAAACTTTCTGCTTTGTTTTCCAAGGGGACTCATCCCATGCGTGTTTCAGATGCAGTTTTCTGTGGGTAGGAAAAGCTGAGGCACACCCTAAATGGCAAAACCTGAGATCGTTCATTGCAATCTGGTTTAAAAGGCTATTCAGCCCTGATGTACTGGTGGGATTTTTCATGGGCTGTGGTGCCTACCCACAGAGGAGCATGTGCCCTATGCTGGAAGGGCCAATGTAGCCCTCTGGGAGTGTGGTGTGAAGAGGCGTGTGGCAACATTAAATTAACTGACGGGAGAAGAGCACTTATCTTTACCTAGATGTCATTTGACATTTCTAATGTGTTGCACAAACATGAATTACTCTTTGCGTTTACTGAAAAGATAAAAACTACTGCTATTACAAAGCCGACATGGGGTAAGAGCCATGATACAGTTATTACTGCTGCTCTCTCTCTTCCAGATGTAGGACTTACTCCTCTTAAGCTGCAGCAATTCCCATTAATGTGAAACTTCATCTTGCATCAGAAAAATGGGATTTTTCAAAAACATTCCGCGTCTGTCTAAACCGCTCCTGTTGAAGTTCTGCCAATGCCATGTGCTTCAGAAAATTAACTTGAGTGTTTCATACTTTAGGCATCTTGGCTGGGTATGAAATGGGAAAAGAAAACAAGAAGCAACAAGCTGCATTGCTAACCCAAATGACTTCAGCAGAAATCTTTAATATATTTGTCAGAGCACTGCCTCTTAGAAACCTGTGACAGAAGAAACTTTAAGCTCCCAAACCTTATAGCTCTAGGGAAAACGTAATTATTATTTCTAGAATAGTTTGTTAAACAATTTTTTAAGTCGGTTATTCTTACGGCTTCTTCAAGGAGTTGCCCTCTTGACTCCTCAGGGCTGGTAATTACTGTGTCTGAAGAGAAGGGATCTAGAAGTCAGGTAAGCTCATCCCTGAAATGGAGTGCTGTGGGGAGAGGACTGAGATGCAAAATTAAGAAAATTGAAAATGGATGGAGTTTAGTTAAGTGGAGACTTTTGCATGCTGAAAATCTACCTATATTAAAAAAACCCTACAATAAATGTAACAATTGCATGATGGCTCTTGACAAAGGCTGGCTTTTTAATGGTAGTCTGGACTTCAAAAGATTTGTGTTTTTACTTCAAGCGAGTGTGAACAGAAATCGCCTCCACTGCCACACATACAAGGAAATTCAGGCCTCACTGAATAAGGGAGAGTGCAAGACTGTTTTGCAGCAGAGCTATGAAATCACGAGTTGGAAGTGCTTCTCTGTATTATCTGTCTATTTAATTAAAATTCACTGCAATAGAAGATAAGTAAATCTATCTGCTAGAATGCGTGGAAAGTAAATCAGGTTACAAACTTTTTTTTTTTTGAGGCTGTTTAGATACAGTTCATGTTGGTGACTGTCCTATTCCAAGTTAGAAAAGCATGAAAGGATCAACATTTACCTAAACAAGAGGTTAATGTGCAGTCCTAAGACTGGTTGCATTTCTTGTCTCTATAAAGTAATGAATATCTGGGTAGTTTTACCTCTAAATTAAATGTTCTACATATGGGTGGACATAAAAGCTTGTATTTGTGCAAGTGGAGGCTTATTCAAGAATAGGCTAAATATATGGCTCTTCCTTATATTGCATCTATCCATGGGACCAAGAGGGCTAGTTTTGTTTGTGTAATGAGGGGATGAATCTCACTCACAAATAGTAAATGCTGACCTGTGCATGCAGCTTACAGACCACTAACCACATAGAGCTAAGTATTCTCTAGGGCCATCTCTCTGCTGATAGCTTATATTCAATGTTTAAGAGAGACTAAATCATGGCACTGTATTTACAGAGAAAAAACACAGCCTCACCTTCTGAAGCTATTTCATCCGGTAATTCTTTGCTTTTCTCCCTTCAGAAGTTTTTTGCGGACGCTGTGTTTCTGGTGTTGTGCTTTGACATCCTGAGACTTAATACACATCTTAAAACAACGCCATTTTTCTCTCTCTGTTTCTCTCTGTCTTTCTGGCAGTCTCAGATAACAAATGCATAGAGTATCATTCTGTGCCATACCACCATGCTTCTATTGCTGAAAGCTCGTTTTTTGTTTGATTTCTGGTTTCTGTGGTTACCATCTAGTGGAGAAAAATACAGCAGGAACATGAATAACATACAATGATGTTAGAAAATATATTAATAGTGATTATACAATTTGTGTTTTGTGCCTTGAAAGTACCCAAAGCATTAGTTTCCTCAAATGCCCAAACCAAATTTAGATTTATTCCCCCCCCCCCCCCCCTCTTTTCCTTCTTCCCCCCCCTCTCCTCTCTTCAACAAAAAAATTAAGTTTTTTCCCCCCCCCCCCCCCCCGTAATTTTCTGTTGCATCTTAAAGTTCGTCATCCTCTTCCTCCCGCACTCTGGAAAAGGCCCACAGCTGCCTACACCTTTCCTCATCTTCACATTGAGTACCACGTCCCACTGCAGTGTCCCCACCTATAAAATGGGGAGAATGACCCCACCATATCAAGTCATAGGAAAAAATCAACATGTGTGAGCTGAGCTGAGAGTTATGTTAAGATGATGATAGATGATGCTCAGAAATGAAGAAAAAGTAACAGCGGGGGAAAAATGGAAATAAACGGAGGGTGCTTTACAGTAGGAGGTTTTTTTAGAGTGCCATGAAATGAGTGGAGGACTTCCATGTGGTCTGCCTTTATTAACCTTGCGGGCTGGGCAGTGCTGAGGAAAAGTGATTGCCTGATAGATATTTGCCATGACATCAGTAGGGTAAGGTTAAGAGCAATTAAGCTCTTTTTAAGAAGGCAAATACAAGAAATAAAGAAATAAAAATTGCTAGAAATAGAGCTCTTTTATTCCAAATGAGGGGGAAGTGATTACTGATTAATCACTGTACAGTGTTTAATCTGTTTTATCTAAATTGGGCAAACTCATAGAAATGCAAGTTAATAAGCTTAAGTCATATACATGTTGTAGTTTCATCTGGTGATTTCATTGTGTATAAACTTCTTTCATGCCAGGTAGGGATAAAAAAATGAAACTACATTTAGCATCATTTTAGGTAAACCTGCTGTAATTTACTGAAACATTTTTCAGTGCCTCAGATATTCATTTGACGTGGAGATCCTTCAGCTTTGTGTGCCTGGTTGTTTATCAGAAGTGGGGATAAGCGTATTTTTTCACATAAATGAGTCTATATTGATTTCCTGTTTGGCTTCTCATTGTTAGCAGTAAGTTGTTCTAATAAATACTTGGGGCTTATGTATAGCAACAGGCAAAGAGTAAACAACAGACTTTGCGACAATTAAATATCACAGGACCCTGTAAATAGTAAGCAGCCTGATTCCATACATTTGCTTTGTCCGTACCCCTTTCTCGCATTGCTTTTTCACCATATGGGGATGTGTCCAGCAGAGCACTTAGACCACTCAAAGACAAATCAGAGGCATCATCCAAATTCTACTGCAAACAATGCAAATGTCTATTTACTAACTAGATATTTACTGTATTTGCTACAGTAAATCCTAGTTATCTGTGTACTCATGAAGAAGTCCAAGGTGTTATCCTGGATCTGTGTAAATTAGTTGGAATTTCACAGCTATCTTCAGAAGCATTCAGATTTCTAGACAGCAGCAGTGTGGGGAGCTTAAGAAGTCCAACTGCCTTGAAACATGATTGAAGTTGGCACCTAGACTATACATTGTTGTAGCTTAGAGCAAATCTCAGTCGCAGAAGGCCACGTATCTGTATTTCCTTGGAAAACAGACGTGAGAAAGGCACAGAAAAAGAACAAAGGTTGTTGGTTATTTTTCCTCCAGAGCACTAAAATAATTTGTGGTCACTGTCTACAGCAGACAGAGTGGATCCACAAAACCCAATGAAGCCAAGTTGTTTGGTTTTTTTAGGAAAGCAGTGAATGGGAAATGTTGATTTCATTTGTATTAATTAGTTTTGCCACTGTCTCCAAGGCAGACAGATATCTATCAAGCTTGGTTTGTAGCAACATTTAAGCTGTGTTTAATTCCTTTGTATGTATGTTATCTAGGTACCAGCTGACAGCTTCCATTAGCACTGTTGCAGCCATAAAGTATGTGAGTTGCAATAAGCAGAGAGACAGGGAAGATTAGGAACAGCAAGCACTTAAGGAAAAGGTCTATGAAACTTGTGTTGGCTGGAGGCCCATGTGGAGATCCTTAGGATCAGATTCAGTAGTGCTCCAACTCTTTTTGTGTTGCTCCAGCAAAGCAGCAATAAAACCATCAGAAGTAGCTTTACTTATTTACTTTACTTATTTACTTATTTACTTACTTATTCATACTTTGTATGAATGTAAGAGACTAAAATTCCTGACTCTAACCTTTAGCCATTACAGTGTTGTGGTTTTTTTTTTTCTTCTACTGTAGGAAAATCAGGAGAATGACATTTCCTTATCGCCCAGGGGCTTAGGGGAGGCTAAAAGTCATTCTACAAAATGTCATGTATGTGCTTCAGGTATGAGCAAAACATGGCCATGACTGGGTCCCTCTATGTTCTCTCTCTGCTGGGAAACAAACAGCTATGCAAACCTAAAGCGCTGCAAGTACGCTGTAGCATGAATGACTAAATTCAAAAAGCATCTCCTTCTCCCACTCTTGTGCATACTTTGTCCTGGCATCATGTTAAGAGTTGAGGTTCTTGAAGTTTGGGCCTGTCAAGTCGCAAGGCAGGAGGGTACTAGTAGTTTTTGAGTGAGTTCAGTGAGGGGGTCTGCAGAGCCATGGCAGCGCAATGCGGTAACACCATGGGATGCAGGAGCTGTAGCTAACTGAGCCCAGGGCCTGTGCAAGTTATCTGTGCCTCTTAGCAGGAAGTGTTCCCATACCTGAGCAGAGCTAATAATATTTGAGGAAACACCTGAAAATTTGATAGGTTTATCTGTGAACGAGGGCATTTCTTCGTCTGTGCAGGGTCCCAAGCCTGCTGCTGTGACCAGTTGATCAGTGTCTTGCAGAGTCTGGCCATCTTCTCCTTGTTGCATACATATGCTAGGGTGTTTGCTTCTGCTTGCTCCAGCTTTAACACATAATGCAGCCCGCGGGATGATTACGGTATAAAACCCTGTTTTTAATTCAAGGGCTTGCACACCATCGCATAAACTAGCTGAGCTGTAGGAGCCAACAGCATGTGTGCCTTCAACCAGCAGTCCCACTGGTAGAGGCTGGGAGAGCGCTTGGGAGACGGTAATTCATATTTGCTTGCCCTGACCTCCTCCTTCTCCCAAGGCATCTGATTTTGGCTGCAGTCAGAGGCAGGGAAGTGAGCCAGATGGCCATCCTTTGGTTCTCGACCAGCAGATAGAGTGGTTGAAGGAACTGTTCAGCTTTTCATTCCTAGAGGGCATGACTCAGATGACATGTGCTGAGGCTGAAGAGCGCACACAAGGATAGACTCCACAGCTCAGGGGACATGTGAGAGTGTGCAACTCCACTGTGTGTCAGCCCCTGAAGGTATTGGCCACAAAGCTTGGATTTTCTAAATTACTTCAGTCTGCCCAGCTCTGAGCAGCCGGGGTTACATCTTAGCTGGTGTAATCCCATGTAAATAGATTGGTAGATGCTCCTGGGAGTGAGATCCTAGTCCATATAAAACCACACAGAGCCACTGGTATTATTCACAGCTATGCTCTTTTATACAAGGCCAGGACATGCCCCACTATGGAAGAAGCCTCTAGTGTCTTACATCAGCTCTTGTGTGTTTGCATCACTGCTTGCTGTTGACTTGCTGCACTCAGGCTGTCCGCTGTATCTGAGACAGCAGGAGGTAGCTGGGAGGTGCATGTAACCCTGGCACAATGCTCAGTTTGGCAGGGGTTCTCGGCTGGTGTCAGATGATGCTTTTGCAGTGAGCGCATGCATGGCTTTCGTTGCAGCTTGCCTCAACTGCTTGCGCTCTCTTGGTACTCTACGCTGGTCGTTTAACTCCACTAACTGCGGAAAAGCAGCTGACCAACTAAGGGAATATTAGCTAGAGGGAAGCCTTCATTTTAAACCACCCCCCTCACCCCACCCCCCAAAAAAAAACAAACCCCAGAAAAGTAGTTGGGAAAGGATGGTAAATCATTTAAGAACCTAAACATTTATTTAGCAATCTAAAAATTCAATTAAAAGCCTAATACCTTATGAGCCTGCAAGATATGATTAGATTTATTTTTTCAGAAACAACCTGTTTAGCATTGCTCTGCAGCATTTTGAGAGAGGTATCCTTGGTGCATTCTGGCCTTCTGGAAACCAGAACAAATACAAAATTCCTCCAAAAGAAACACCATAGAATGCCTGATCTCTCAGGCAAGTAAATACTAAACAAATGTATTTCGGAAAGCTTTGAATGCCAAATTCTTGTTCTGCTGCATCAGTCTGAGCTATCCATCGCTCTGTAGGTACCTTCATGAGGGAAGGAAAGGGCAAACATCTCATGTTCAAGGAGTCTCATGGTTATGCTTAGCTGAAGCTTTACAGTTCTTCCTGCTGGGAAATCTCAATGGCACAATCAAGAAGATGCAAACACAATAATTCAGTTTGATTATTTTATTATTTTCTTTTAAAGCAGGGATATAGGAGGGCTTTTGCTTATTTTGTTGTCAGCTGAAAATTTAGAGAGTAGGTGAGCTCATCACATTGCTGCAGAGGAAGCTTGGAGGATAAGAGAAACTGTGTGAAGGAAAGGCAAGAAAATGAGCTGCTGTCCATTTTTCTTGTAATGTGTTGCAGCGCAGCCCTCTGCTTGATGGGTTGGGTTTCTGCTGTCTTTACTCAACCTCATACAATGCAAGGAAGTGCACTGTTGTCACCATCTTTACCCAGCTCAAGAAGGATTCAGTGTGTATCAATCATTACATTATTTACTTATGCATGTTTTCAGGCTTACTACATGAGGTGAAGGGAACCAGGAGTAACAGTGCTAATCACTGAGCTCCCAGTCCTGTTATAACAACTTTACTGTTGTTATTTGCATGTAATTAACATTTATTATGGTATCTTAAAATACCACATTAATCAGCCAGGAAGACTTATGGTATTTTTCAGTATCATTACTATCAGCATGTACAAATAATTGTTTTTGATACTGAGGTAGATTTTTTTTCTTGACAGATCAATAAGGCAAAAGGCAACACTTCATTGATTAATAGTTTTTCTCCCTCCGTCTGCTTCCTTACTAGATTAGAAACCTACAGAACCACTTCGCTACAGATTGTTGTATTTACTGTGATTTCTTTAACTTCCTAATCTGATCTGAAAATTGAGCTGAAAAATAGCGGTCACTTGCCATGTAATACTACAGTCAGGTTCCTAACCCAGACAGGTGTCTGCTACTACTCTTTACCAAATTGCTTGCTCCACTTACTTTATCTCCGACTGTGCTTTAATTCACCAGGAATTATTTCCTTTTGTATGTGTAGGTTTCTAAGTTCAGAAAATTACTATCCATTCACATATTTTGATTCTTTGTTGTATAATTCTCTGTTTCACTTTTGCTAGTTGCTCCCTTCTCAGTCTTCATTATTTATTCATTATTTAACATCTTCAGATGTTAAAGAGAAGAGAAAAGGGAGCATCTGGCCCACCAGAGTGTCATATATGGAACAATGTTTTGGTGGTTCTTTTGGTTGTTGAATCTTTCCATACTTAAATCACAGTTTTATCTAGGGGATCTCTCCTACAGTGTTGTTGAATTGTAGGCTGCTCACTGTTGAAACCATCTAGCCAAGTAACATCGTTGTGATGTAAAGAAGTGCTATAATCACGTTTTACAAATGGGGAAATAAAGCACCTGCCCACACAGTCAATCGGCAACAGATACAAACCAAGCTCTGCTCAGTAGTAACAAAACAGAAGCTGTTAAATGCCTTGAGGCATTGAAAACTTTGTGGGAGATGCATCTGCTTTTGTTTGGAGGATCAGCCCTGCCAATACAAAAGCTGGATACTTAAGGGAAAAGATCTTTACAACTCTGCTAAGGAGAAACTGTGAGGGGTTTCTAAGAGGTAAGAGTTTGCTATTAAGCAGTAACAAACTCTGTACTGAGAGGCAGTGATTTATTACATTCAAATGGTGCCAGAGCTGGTAAGCCTGAAGAGGCGTATCCGTATGTAGTCACAGGTGTCTGGGCCATTTTCTTCACCCTCACACAGGTCTTTGGTACTGGGTGTTAGAGGGGTGTAACTGTTGATCTGTTGTGTCACAAATGTGGTATTTCAGTGGTGCAGTTCCTGCCCTTGGGTCTGCTTCTGCAAGGCCTTTTTTAGGACTGGATTTGAAATTTTATTTTTCAGTGCAGGGAAGAAGGACACTTTTCATACATTTATCAAAAGGAGAATCTCTCCAAACTAGACATGAAAGTGAAGAGGAAAAAATGCTTTCCAGCATAGCAAATGGCTCCAAAGTTCACTAGAAGAAAGAGTTCTCAGCCCTTTCAGCTTAACAAAACCAGGTGTGCAAAATTTGCTCTAAAAGCTGTGTTAACTCTGAGTTAATTAGCATGCCAAGTGACATGTTACTGTGGCTATACAGCAACAGAGGTGCCATGATAAATAGGGTATGTTTACTTCAATGATGGCACTGTGGACACATCCAATAAGTTTATCATACTCGTAACTCTCTTTTAGACACTAAATTGATTCAGTTTCCTCTGTTTTGCATTATAAAGCATATTCTCTGGAATCTGGAGGCCTTTTCTTAATTTTCTGCTGAAATCTTCCCAGCGTTGCAGCAGCATGAACACTAGAGCTATTGCCTACACACAGGTAATAACTTCCTATTGCAATTTGACAGTTGTTTACTTATACAAGGGGATTAATGATGGGAAGAGGTTAATGAGGAGAAAAGGTGGAAAGGATTTTCATAACTGCTTTGTACATTGTTGCAAAAGTTTAAAAAAAGGCAAAAAGACAGTTTTTAATTCTTTTGACCTAAAAAAATGCTGTATTTTAAGGAAGACAAGTATTACTGTGAAATTTTTCATTTCTTTGAAAAGTTTAATTACTCTTGAATGCCTTGATGGTAAGTCTTCAGTCAGCTCTGACTATTGATCAAATGGCTGAAAGCCAAGAGTTATTTACTACCCAAGTGTTACTTAGGCCATAGCACACAATCAAGGGCGTTATCCCAATTATACAGTGATTATTTTGGAAGAAGAATGTGCCATTTGAATCCATAAATAATGCACTTCACCATCTTAACGTTGTGAAGGGGGGTACTGGCGCTGAGTAACTGCAGACTTCTGAGAAATTGCTTTTGGGAGATTTTCAAAGATGCCATCAGGGAGGCAAGCGTCTGGCTCCTGGAAGTCAGATGACAAATGGATATCGTTTGAGCTTAAGCACACCTGATGCTCGGTTACTTCTGGATTGCTGCTTTTTGCTGAGGACCACCAGTGCCACATGATCTTTCACATACTCTAGAGCAAAATGGGGACTCAGGAGTCACAACTGCTGCTTGGACCCTCTCTGTGTTCTCGGTGAAGGACACTAACAGCTCTTCTCTTGGCAGACTCATGTCTGTTTGCACATCCATGCAGACTGACAATGTTGCAGGAAAGGAGGTTTTCCTGGGACTGCTTCCCTCCTTGCTCAAAGCAGCTCAGTGTCGTGCTGGAGTTGCCAGTTATCCCCATAGATGGTCGCTCACGCCATGTTCTCACAGACAGACCTAAGGGTTTCACGTTGCACCTTCTACCTCTGAAGGTGGTTACTTCCCCCTGCCCATACCCCCGGCTTTGTCCTCCAACTGATTCGCCAGTATCAGCTCTTGCATTTGGGTAGGTGCAAAACGGATGGAATCAGTCCACCAGGCCAGTGGACAACTCACCTGGCAATGCTGAAGGAGAAAAAGCACAGCTTCTTGCCAGATGAACTTGTTGATTTGAGTCACCCTGCAGCTGCAAAATCAGTAGACTTAGTATAAGCAAAGAGGAGGGAGATGCAGGACCACTTTGATCCATTACATTAGATCAAGTGCAAATGTTGAGTGTGCATAATGCGTGTCTAATACAAAACACCTAGGATAAAAAAATCTGTAGTAATTCTGAGTAATCTTGTTTGTGGTTGGGGCTAGTATACTGAGTATATCAAATACTGTAAAAATGCTACCTAATCTGAAAAATCAGACCTTGCCAGGCTGATGCAGAGCAGTGCTATAGTAATGCATGGAGTGCTCACAGGGAGATTTTTAGTCTTGTATTCAATTTAGGATCTGCAATGATGCTAAGGAATTTAGGCTCTGGAGTCTATAGGTGTTTAGTGAGAAAAGGATCCAGTAACAATGGGGTGAGGGATCTTTAATAAAATAGTGTAAGATCATGTTTTAAAAGGCTATGTCTTAATGCACAGGGATATGAATTACATTGGCACTTCCTGAATTTTTCACTGCACTTTAGTACTTGTTAGGTATTACTTTGATTCTATTCAATACTGAGTTCTCTGCTGGAGCATTTGGTTGCCTATATCCTTGGTGTCCTTTCAGCTTTCCTGAATATAAAAGTGGAGGTAACGTTCAAGTTGAACACTTCGAATATGAACTTCAGGATGCAGATTTTTTTACTTATTTATATGAGTAAATGCCTCATCTTTATATTGCCTGTTCTTGTCATGGTACTAAACTGGCTTCCCTCCAGTTGGGATTTCCATAAAGAAAAAAATCCTATCTATCTGTCTCTGTTAACATGTACAAAGCTGACATCTGACCAGTAGCGTTGTTTGGCCATGATATTTTTAGAATAGACAAAAGCCATCCCTGTAATTGCCACCTCACTTCTTTGTCTTGGCTTTTTCAACTTAGGAAGTCAATGGGAAGGTCAAATAGGAGAAATGGGAGAATGCTTCCTAGCAGGAAACTCTGAGCAGGATTTCAGTTAGAAAGGTCAGATTTATGTCTTGCCCATCTTTCCTGACTGCTATGGGTCAAGTGACAGGAACGTACTGCCGTAACTGTTGTGGTTTAACCTCAGCCGGCAACTGAGCACCACACAACCGCTCGCTCACTCTCGCCCCGCCATCCCCCTGTGGGATGGGGGAGAGAATCGGAAGAGTAAAAGCGAGGAAACTCATGGGTTGAGATAAGAACAGTTTAATAATTGAAATAAAATAAAATAGTAATAATAATAATAATAAAAGAATAGACAAAGAAAGTGATGCTTTCCCCAGTTTATGTACTGAGCATGACGTCACATGGTATGGAATGTCCCTTTGGCCAGTTTGGGTCAGCTGTCCTGGCTGTGCCCCCTCCCAGCTTCTTGTGCACCTCCAGCCTTCTCAGTCGGTAGAGCATGGGAAGCTGAAAAGTCCTTGACTAGTGTAAGCACTGCTCAGCAACAACTAAAACATCGGTGTGTTATCAGCATTATTCTCATCCTAAATCCAAAACACAGCACTGTACCAGCTACTAGCAAGAAAATTAACTCTATCCCAGCCGAAACCAGGACAATAACCTAGATCCTAACTGGGATCATCCTGGTATCTTCAGTGAAGTTACTCTGGACGTGTATTTGTGTAACTGAGTAAGGGAGACCATGCAAATTTTGACAAGACAAATTAAAGCCAACAGAAATTACATGTGGCGTAATGGAAGGCTGTTCCTAAGGTGAAAGTGCCATATAAAAATATTTTCTATAAGACATTGACAACATAAAGAGATTAGCCCAAATCCATGAAGACAGGGAATGTATAAATATCAGACCTTCATCCCAGTTAATTTTTTAGAGATTCTTGTGTATTGGGGATGTGACTTTTTCCTTATATTCCTAGTTGAAGAGGTTGTATTTAGTAACTTCTTTTGGTCATAAGCTCCTTAGTTGTCATGTAGTCTTTTCGCTGGCATGTCCAAAGTAGCATATACAGTATTTCTTGGATGAAAATAGAGGATGCACACTCTGCTTTGTTTCTCAGACACTACTTTATACTGAAGTACTGAAAAGTCAGTGAAGTTTTGTTACCTGTATTTTTCAATAACTGAAGTCACAAAAGACTAGGAAAAACCTCTACCAGTGACACTATATAGGAAATAGATGTTGCAGCTGTTGTAAGTTTTAGAAATAATGTACATAATTTGCAAATTCTTGTCTGGTTTTGCTTTCTATTTATCAATCAAGCCTTGGTTTTGATGAGATCCAAACAAAAACAAGAGAAAGTGTAGTTTGTGTAGATTAAGATAAAGCTTTTCTGTTTATGGACACAGAGAAAAAAAATTCAAATGTAAGAGCCCACGCAGACCTGATTTTTCAGAAGTCCCCAATGTCCCCCAACCCCACTGAAATGAGTGGGAGCAGAGTCAAAACTGCTTTACCAGAGTAAAGACACTTTATTTTTCCATGTATTCAAAAGTTACAAAGAAAGTTTAGGCATTCTTTGGAAAAACAGAGAGAAATTGTATGTTGATTTACCATACCACACCTGTTCATTGCCCGTGTAACAGGCATCTCTATGTATATTGCATCGTAGTCTGAGTTGTTACCTATTTCTAACTAAAATATTCATGGAGTATCTCTGAACAGCTTCAGAAGTCATCCATTATGGATGCAGGTTGTGGTTTGCAGTCTGTATTCACACTTGGCTTGATGCACAGCAGCAAAACCTCTGCTTTGCAGCTCGAGAGAGTAAACCCAGATGCTGCAAACGCAAGGGGAAGGTGAGGCTGAGACTCCATCCCCTGTGGAAAAGTCTGACTCCTTGCTCTGTTCCTGTGCTCTTCTCTCTGGTCCCTGCTGGATCCTCCTCGTACGGCCAGGCATGAACCTAACGAAACAATGAAGTCTTCTGAGGCAGGAAAGTATAAAAAGAGAAAAGTGGATAAAACCAAGGAGAAAACCAGCTGATACCAGGGGATAACAAATAACAAAAATAAAGAGGATACAGAACAGCCTACCTCTGTATTCACAATTAGAGAATATTGTCCTGTGCGGACCTTTGGTTTGACACGTTTTACCTACTTTCAAGGTATTACCCCTGAGTTTGGAGGTGGGCAGAATGAAACTGTACATTTATGCAAAAATTTGCCCTCTAAGGAAAGTCTTTTACTAACTTCCAGAGACAAGAGTTTGGTTATGCCTCAAAGTGAGAGAAGTTACATTTCTTTCTAGACAAAATGCATGATTTCACTGATCACTTCCTCTTTTGCAGTTATTAACAATTTTTAAAAAAGAATGTGTATTTTAAGAGTAAATGAAATAAACAATACAGGAGGTAAATGAGGGCTGTCCCTGTGTTCTCCAGCATGGAAGGACTGGGCAGAAGGAGGGAGTACAGCCACCTTTTACTGCAGATAACCATTGCTACTTCTCCTTCCTGCAGTGTCACTTGCTTAGCCCGTCCTAGAACTCTTTTTTTGTTGTTTGTTTGGTTTTTTTAATGAAAAAAATATCAAAAGCCAACTGCTGTGTGCTGTGGAACAATTGTTATTCGTGTGCAGCACTCTGCCTTAGGCCACCTCTCATGAAATTTGACATCAGTTGGTTTCAATTGCACTTTCAAATGGATTTACCATGTGGGGGGACGGGAG
Organism: Aptenodytes forsteri; assembly: GCF_000699145.1. Taxonomy (NCBI): domain Eukaryota; kingdom Metazoa; phylum Chordata; class Aves; order Sphenisciformes; family Spheniscidae; genus Aptenodytes; species Aptenodytes forsteri. Next base: position 6,771,097 of record NW_008795672.1, on the reverse strand, counting down.
CTTGTGTTGTGATGGATTATTATTGCCAAAACTCACTCCTGGCTGCCAGTCTGCAGAGGGATGTAGTGCAAAACCATGCCAAGGCTGTTGAGATTCCTGTTTTGAGAGCCATGAGTGATGCAGCAGGGTGGTAGTACCAGATTTCTACCTGTACTGGTCACCCCGTATGTATTCACAGTCTTCTCACCAGCTCATCTTACTGAAATCAAGATGCATCACCCAAACACAGCCTTCTTCATACATAACTTTCTCTCCACTACTGTTACTGTCCTCTTCAGCTCCTCCAAAGCCAGGATCCCTTTGCTGTCTGTGTTATTATGATGAGCTTTGTGTGTTCTGCATCCCTCTGGCAGAAAAAAACAGGTTTGTGCTCACAAGCCTGGCAGAGAAGGAAAACAGCCTGTGGAAAGAAACTTGAGCCCATAATGCGTTGTTTGTATCCATTGTCCAGTGACAAAGTTATTTTTTCTCACACTAAAATAGCTCACAGCAGCATGTTCTCACCCTAAATAAGCTAATGCGATAAGCAAAAAACATGAAAACATAACACATTCTGCAGAAGAAATCGATTTTCTATCCAGCTGCCTATTCACAAGCTTAATAGGTGTGCAAAACCTCTATCCAAATTTGGCTGATACTGGGAAGTGAGTTTCTAAGTTACTGGGAGAAAGGAAGAAGTACTGGGACTGGCAGCCTGGCGGGCCCCCAAAAGCCAAGCCGGTGTACGACTCACCCCAATAAGCTAATGCGATAAGCAAAAAACATGAAAACATAACACATTCTGCAGAAGAAATCGATTTTCTATCCAGCTGCCTATTCACAAGCTTAATAGGTGTGCAAAACCTCTATCCAAATTTGGCTGATACTGGGAAGTGAGTTTCTAAGTTACTGGGAGAAAGGAAGAAGTACTGGGACTGGCAGCCTGGCGGTCACACATAGGCAATGCAGTTGTACGAGCTTCATCGCTGCAGGAAATCATGCTATAATCTGACCCCTCAAAGTTTTTGTCAGAATTTTTTATTTCACGGGGAGAACAACTTTTTTTCCAAAATTTAAATATTTAAGTGTTTTTATTTTTTCTTTAAATTTTTACAGTATGTAATAAAAAGAGTAAGTACGATGAAACACATCGAAATACCACGATGATAACTCACCGTTCGTGATGTCAGCATTTTGCCTTGAAATGAATGTCAAAGCTAGTGTCCTATGTTCTGATTTAAGCTAAAACTTGAACCACCATATTTCAAAATCATTCACACAGGAAAACTCCTGTCTCCACGTAGCAGCAGATCTCCAGCTTTACTGAAACATTTGAATAAGCTAAATGCTTCCCTTTGATTGAAATGGCGAATAAAGTTCCAGTAAACGTACAGTGGGCACTGCTTTGAATGAAATCATCAGCAGACTACTGCCAAACACAGTCAGGCGGATTTTGCTGTAAGGCTGAGTAGGACTGAGGACTGCCTCCCCAGGGAGCACTTTATGGAGCAAGGGCTATCCCTGAGGGTACCTCTGTTTTGGAGGGATGCTAACAGGGGACAGGACCTCCCATCTGGTCCCAGTGTTGCTTCTTCAGGTTCTGCTTGTTGGTTACCCAAACTCTGGGGCTTTTCCTTTGCTCACAGTTTGAGAAATGAAAGGCTGAGCGAGCCTTGAGGTTAATGTTTTCTGACAGTGATGGGAGAGGAGAAGCTGCTGGGAAATAGGTAGCATGAGGTTTTCTCAAGTTTCTGCTTTTCCAGTATCTGTTGTGTGCATTTCATGCCTCAGGGCTGATAATCTTGTACTGTTTGTGAGCCCTGAATTCACGGAAAGACTTTTTAAAGTGCATTTTGCAAGAGGCTTATTGGGTAGAAATCATTAAAAAGAAATGAAGGATGCTTTTTGTGATCCTCAAACTGAATTTATCACCTTTGCTCTTCGTAGCATCAAGTGCACTGCCTATCTGTACCCACAAATGCTGGCAGCAGTTACCTTTTAAATTGTGCAGTGTATTGATTGAGTCAGTGGGTCAGAGAGAATGAGTGAAAGGTGTTTTCTGCCTGACTTTCAGCAGAAGTATTTTGGAGGAATTATCTATAAATTTTCCCAATTCCCCAGGCTTGCCTGCTACTATGTTTAATTATCTGTTACTTGAACAAACCAAAAAAATGTGCCTCTGTGTAAGGTTCTACGAACTGTAGCCAAAGACAAAAGCTTGGGTTAAAATGGATTTTAGACATCTATTCCTCCAAAGGAAAACTAATCATTCTTGATTGCTTCTGTTTGGGCACAGGTATCTTCAACTCATAAATAAACAGGAAACAAATAAATTTCAGCTGAGACATCTGAAACACTAATCTTCTAGGCAGGTGGTCATTCCTGAGACCGCAAAGCATCTATATTGCAGTTATCCGTTATCATTTGTCTTACAGTAGCAGCTAAAAGCCTCAACTGAGATTGAAAGTAAAGTTCTGTGCTAACACGCCGTCAGAGGCAGCTCCTGCCTCAAGAGATTTATTATTTAAACAGAGATGGGTAAATAACTCAGCAAATGTGCAAGGAGTCTGTGGGGAACATGGAAATATTTCCCATGTAGAAATGTGACCCTCTACAGAGCTGAGAGTTCCTTGGGAAGAGCTTTTGTCCCTTTGGTTTCCAGCAAGAGTCAAGAGCAACCATCATCTGTCACGGTATTGCTAAGGAGTGACATGGCCCTGATATTATTCTGCAGAAAACAAGAGTTTGAGTGTTGACCCCATAAATATCTTTCTTCTCTAAAAGCAAAACCTGCAGCCTGCTGCTATCAATTTAATATTTTTTCACTTGTAGGCCCACTGATTTAAAACCTATATAAAGTGTTTTTCTGCTCAGGGACTCTAATTAGCTTTTAAGTGCTAGCACTTGAAAGATGACTGTAATGTTTTTCAGAGTCACGTGGGATATTGACTGGGTTCTCTGTCACACAGCTGCTGGGAACATGTTAAAATTTAGGAGCAGGAGACACTGATTTTGATTTTTATCATACCAGAAAAATCCAAGATTTAGCTAACTGGGAGTGAGTGAGAGAAGCATCAATGATTAATAGTGACTGATAAAGGTCCAGCATTTGAATCTCATTTGCAGGCTATAAATGCTCATTTGCTTTTACCCTGTGCTTGTGGGCCACTTAATGCCTGCAAAAGGTTATAGCTCAAGCAAGAAAAAATAGAATCTCCTTGTGCTGGGAATGCACTACAGAGAGCTGTGAGGAAGGGGATAGACTTACAGTGCATGTGAAGAAACATCTTTGAGTAAAAGGTGACCTATTTCACAAAGGGTGCAATTCAAAGGGTACAAGAGTGTTTGCAACAGAATTTCTAATACTGTGAGTCAGCTGTTGTAGATGAGTCTTGAAAGTACTCGTGCTTCTTACATTATAGCTGGAGGGACAGACGTACAAACTGCGTAGTAGCTGCACCTCCCTCATCCGTCACCATCCTGCAGCTTGCACAGTGTAAATAAGTTTTCACAGCCCATTTCAATGCAATCCAGAACAGAATAGCATCATTTATCACTTCTGGATTATAAGGCCTCATACTGTCACTGCAGCTCAGTAGCTTCTTAACTGCATAAGGGTCTGATTGTATAGAAAGGCTTATCCTGCCCGTAAATCCCATGCTAACCTGTCCAGATACGCCTGTAGCATCATAGATGTGATTTTCAAGAGGATCTAAAAAGAGCACACCTGGGAAAGGCAGGGAGTCAGGGCATGCGGTACCCACGTTGGAGCTAGTCCTGGAGTGACATGTAGCCAGCTAGGGACTTTTTTTTTCCACTCCTGTCCCCCAGTCATGACTTGTGATCCTGTGTTGGGTTGCTGGGTAGGGGAGACGTTACACAAGCTGATAGTTTGAAACCATTGCAGTGCCATGGTCAACAGTATCCTACTGGAAGCTGAGGACTAAGCTGAGGACTTGATGAAGGGGCGGATGAAGCGTTCTACAAGCGGCTGGCAGAAGTCTCTCAATCGCTAGCCCTTGTTCTCGTGGGGGACTTCAACTTCCCGGATGTCTGCTGGAAATACAACACGGCAGAGAGGAAGCAGTCTAGGAGGTTCCTAGAGTGTGTGGAAGACAACTTCCTGACACAGCTGGTAAGTGAGCCTACCAGGGGAGGTGCCTCGCTCGACCTGCTGTTTACTAACAGAGAAGGACTGGTGGGAGATGTGGTGGTCAGAGGCCGTCTCGGGCTTAGCGACCATGAAATGATAGAATTCTCCATTCTTGGTGAAGTAAAGAGGGGGGCCAGCAAAACTGCAACCATGGACTTCCGGAGGGCGGACTTTGGCCTGTTCAGGACG
>NW_008795672.1:6709230-6763866 GCF_000699145.1 Aptenodytes forsteri | reverse complement strand
GAAGTGGTGGAGTCCCCATCCCTGGAGGTACTTAGAAGACGAGTAGATGAGGCACTTAGGGACATGGTTTAGCGGGTGGTGGTGTTGGGTCGACGGTTGGACTCGATGATCTTAGAGGTCTTTTCCAACCTCAATGATTCTATGATTCTATGACTTTGTGAGGGTATATGCACTATATGCCTTTACTGTGAAATTCCTGTTTTTTACTGGTCTTGGTGTTGGCAGTTTCTTTGGAAGTCAGTATTGTGGATTTTAGCAAAAGCTGAAGAAGGTGTCTTTCTCTTCCAGCATGAATGTTACTTTTCAAATGGTAATCACCAACGTAAACTGTTTTATTCACCTACTGCTGGATGACAAAATCAACGTGAAGAAGTAATAAGGCAGCTGGGACCAGATGAGAAAGTAGTAAAGCTGGAATGGAAGGCATAAATCTAAACTGTGTACGAGGATAATTTTTTTTTCTCAAAAGAAATATGTGGAAACCGGAGAAGAAAAAATAGATATGGCCAAAGCTTTCATATTGAGTAAGAATTAATGTGAACCACTGACCAGACTTGAAATGACTGTCTTTTACTGGATATTACAAATACTTCAAATTTTGGGGTTTTTTCTGCCTATTATTGCTTTGCCTTTCATTAGCAAGGACAGTGAACTACAAGACATTTAACTAAAGTCTGTTCCCATGAGATAACCAGTTTACTTATTCAATTTCAAATTTGATATAGTATGGAAAAATATTTGTGCTCACCTTGTCATATTTAGTTGATATATATTACCGAACTATCTTTTGCTGCGTACTGTTCCGGATAGAGCTTGGTCCCTACTGACCAACACATCCTGTTTTAAAAAGGTTTTGACTACACATGGCAAACTTCTGAACCTTGTAGATCACCCCTTGACTAGCAGGAACAAAAAGTCCATTTGTGTGTTTTCAAATTCACATCTACAAAAATGTCTAGGTGCAGACAGTATAATTCATTATATTAATGACTCTACTTGTTGGAGAGAAAGCATTCACCTTCTTAACACGATGACAGCATGATGATATTCTGATCTGGCTCTTTGCATAGTTCCGGGAAGCCCTGCTGTATCTGCAAGGGTATAAACTGTCACCAGGGTTTAGGTTCACATCTCTTGAGTTTGTCTCAAACTCACTTTGATCCCTTTCCTTCAGCAGAATCAAATAAGTTAATTGATCATCTGGCTTGTTTCTTACACAAAAAACCGCTTGCCCGTGTTAAGTGACCTATCATTTTGTTACCCTGTGGTGATCTGACAAGAGGTTAGAGCCAGGTGTTTCTTATCCATTTATATTTAATTAGAAGTAGCCATTAGCAAGTTTGGGACTTTCAATAATTGTGTATTTCCTGCTTGCGTTTCTGCTTGCATTTATTTTTCCTTATCATTGCTTTCCTGTAATTCTTACGTTAACCAGTAATGATGCAGTAATTGATTGCGAGGTTGTTAATAGATGGTCAGAGCCGGTGAGTGCTTTTGATTCAATATAGGAATAGCAAGGCTTCTGATAACTGAGAAACACTGCATAATACCAAATTTTTATATGTTTACTCATACTGTATTACACACTTTTGTTTAGGTGCTTTAGATGGCCTTGATGGACCTTAATAACTATCTCTTGGAATAAAATATGTCTCCTGAATGCCAGTTAGAGTGTCAGAATCCCAGCCTAAGCAGCTTACCCAAGACATTTGCACTTTCTGAAAAGTTCATTAAAATATTGAAATCAATTCTCATAAATTTTAGAATAGCGCATTTTTATTTCAGTAAATGCTAAGCACCACAAAGAGGTAAGTTGCTGTTAGCAGTTACTCTAAATCAGATTGGCTTGGATACCCTTCAAAAAACAATTTGCACTCGTTTTAAAACAGTGTGATAATGAATTGCATTAATTGTTAATGTTCATTTTCAGTGTCATTACAGAACACATCCTAAATCCTTCCCCCCAGGACAACCAATTGGCAGTATGTGCTGAGAAGAGAAATGCAAGAAGCCTAAGTATGATTGTTTGTAACAGCTCAAGCCCCATTACTTACTTAGGAGAGTGATTTTGCTCATGTGCTCAAACTCTTGCAGCTCAATGACAGAGGTGCCTGGCAGATTTACATGAGCAGCTCACTTTGCATCAGCAGGATTGAGTTCAGCAGGCTTTGTACAGAGCCTAAATTACTTCAGCAGGGCCTAAATGACTTAAGAAGTATCAACCATCATGTTCTGACACTGTTCAGATAACCCATTTGCCTTTTTAAAAACTGCATAAAGTATTTATCAAAAGGTTATGACAGGAAGCAAAACAACGATTTAAAGATACACCGCAGAACTGCATACCAAGTTTAAATTATAAGTGGCGCTTATTTTCATTCATGGCAGGTTTTATGCTGCCTAGGGATAATTCTGGGTGTAATGTTTTTATTCTTTCTCCTGGCTCTGTACCATACTTGGAGGTCCACGGTGTTGGTGGTCTTCATGACATCAAAAATAACTTCCAAGCTTAAAGGACCTTTCTTCTCTTGGTGGTGAAGTGTTCATTGATTGTTAAGTGATTGATTGATTTGTTAAGCGTTCCCTGTTTATTGGCTCCAAGCACATCCATGAGGGCTATCCACACACGCAGACTGAGCACAAGCAGTTTAGGAGCAGAAAAGTGTGATTTGACGGTTAAGTCATAGGATCAGGATTCAGGTTCTAGGAGATATTACTGCACCTTCTTATGCTTTAGTTTTTCACTTGAAGAATGAAGGGGTCTCAGGAGTCTTTCACCTGGTGGTTTATGCTCACAAACCACGTTGATAACTGTTTCCAGGACCAGATGAAATAGAGCTTTCCATTCTAAACTTGTTTGGAAGTGCTGGAATTCACTAGGTCAACATCAAGAACATTAAACATTTGTTCTGGTTTTGCTAGAGGTCTAAAATTTCTAAGGGAAAAACTTCTTTAAAACAGTTTATACCTATCAAAATCTTCTGCAGTGCCTCTGGTAAGATCCCTGTACTGGTTTCCTGTTTCTGTACATCCACTTGTACCCTGACTGTTTGAATTTATGCTGGTCTTCAAAATAAAAAGCCCGGAGAAAGCAGTGAAATGTGAATGTGAGAGGTTTCTGAAATCAACTCTTCCCATGGAACTGCTAGATACAACTTACAGAAGAGTTCTCTGCAAATCAAAGGTCAGGTATTTGGGAGGGCAGATGGGTAAGGGAAAAGACTGAGTGACACTCGGAAAAGGCAGGGAAGTTGGAGTAGTGAAACAGAGGATGAAGGAAAACAAAAACAAATGAAAACGTGAAAAGTTTAAGCTTCCAAGAGAAAAATGAGGAGTGAGTGCTGAACATACCATACAGAACTCTTACATAGCCAACAGGTACCTTTAAGACAAGGATTTCAGTCCCTTTGATTAGATGGCAGGGGAGAGCCATACAAAGTAAGCAAATAAGGAGGGAAGCATGCAGAAAGTATTGTAAAGTCTCTTCTTTATGGAGGAAATATAAGGCAAATTCACCTGCTGGTGAGTCCCAGCTGCCCTGATAGAGGAGGACAGGCAAATTCAGAAAACTGCCATAGCACACCAGGGCCACAGGCTGCTCTGGAGGGTTGGCCCTCACATTCCCTCATGTTGAAGCTGGTCCATTTTCCAGAATGGAATTAAATATTTGCAAGGCAGGACGATATAATCTTTCTTTCATCTGGTTGTTTCTTATAATTTATTGGCTTCTATTAACACACATAAAACCTCTCTTCCCCTGCCTGCAGAGCAAATACCCTGAAACCGTAGCAGTCAGTGACACAGCAAGACAGGCATGTCTCACTGCCGATTGTTAACAGAGTCATGCTGGTGCCTAATTGCTTGTCATGGTTCATACGCTCATTTGCAGACTGCCTGAGGAGTCACAGACGGGGACACCAGCTACCAGATCCTTGGAGCATTAAAATCTTGCTGCACATCGTGATAGCAGATGCTGGCGTAGGTTGCACCTTATTAAGGGAGTCTCATCAAAGTAGATGTACTGGAGACAGGATATCTACTCCAAACAGCAGCAGTTCATGGGTAGGTGCGTTTGAAAATCCCTTCAGTCTTTTGCAGCTGCTTTACACCACCTGAAGGCCCTGCACATTCTGTATAACTATCTGTACTCAGTAGGTTAAACTTAGAGTAGGGTATGAGTTAGCTGAAAGAAATGGGGCACGTTCAATAGATGATGCACTGGAACACTGCTGAGCTTGTGAGTGCGCTGAAGTGGCTCATACATGTAACTCAAAGGCATTCCTGTTCAATTTTGGAAAAACTAACACCTGGGGGACTAATGACCAAAGGAGACAGACTCAGCAATACACAGTGAACGCTCTTGCTCTGATGTGTACCATGATCAGATTTCAGGTAGGCTGCAACTAACCAAATACCATAAAGGCTTTTAGCGAAGTTGTGAGTAACACAGAAGCACTGCACTGTCAGCAGCACAGATACATTAGCAAAGGAAAGGTCAGTAAGAGCTGCAGGTGTTCAGCATCTCTCGGGGTCTGGCTCAGGTGCAGCTTTGGAACAAACAGTCCAAATTCACCCAAGGTCTTGCTCTTTTTCAAGCATCAACAGCCACGTCGCATCTTGCCAAAATGCAAATGTCTACTGTTTAAAGATGCCAGGCACACATAACACACAAAATACTTTGCTATTCAGAATGATCACAGATATTACAAGAGAGGACTGGAGCTGATGATTATTCAAGTGCTGGCCTGGTAGAAAACAGTTTATTTTCCACTTTGACTGAGTGTTGTGCCAAGTCCCTACTTCCGTTACAATCTGAACTCAGTGTGAGCATGTACCTATGTCTACACTGAAACAGCACAGACATTTACTAACTCCTGGGTCTTAAGACTGTGCCTCGATTTGCCATCCAAATAGAGATTTTACACCTCCTCATGAATTTAAGGGCTTCTCTTGCAAGGCACAAGTGATAGCCTTAGGGCATGCCCTGTTTTTAAAATTTGGAAGCTCAAGTTCCTCGGCCAAAAGGCAGGAAATTACCTGTAAATGATCCCCTACTGCTGTGAAAGCAAAGGAAAAGGAGTCAGCTCTAACTATTTCCTTTGCCTCAGCTTTGCAAGGAGCAATGTACCTGCAAGGTGATAGTGTTGCTTTTCACAAATAAGTGATAAAATCTCATTTCCTCCAAGGATCAGTTGGCATTCAGGTATTTTACAGAAAGGTGGGCAGGACTGAACCAATGAATCCTTAATTCTTTCATGCAGAGAGCAACGGACTTAAGAGTGCTCTCACTGTTACCGTAAATCGGCAGATGAAGAACTCTCTAAGACTCAATTTGGAGTTTTAGAAAGCAGGCATTCTTTATTGCAGCGCTGGGTGCAAGGTAGAATTTCCACAAATCAAGCACACCTAAGGCTAGATCACCGTTACATTTTTACACAAAAATTACGAGGTAATACACTCCCAATTACAATGATTGCTTAGTGATTTACATAAACTTATAATATCTGCTGTGTCATTCTCTTCTGTTACTACGCTTGCACGGGGGAAGGGTCTTCACCTGGGCAAGGGTCGTCTTGACCTGTGGGTGTGTTTTGTAGTATTATAATGAAGACAGTTCACTTCAGGTTACCTTAAGATAAATGTTACTGTCAGGTTAACTCAATATTCATTCATCTACCATGTCAAGTTGTGAAATAAGTCATCCCATATGCAATGAGGCCCAAGTGGCCTGGTCACGCTCTGAAGACTTAAAGGTAAGGTTAACATGGTTCAGTGACTGACACAACCCCTTACATAACGCTAACATGAAGATTAATAACACAGCAGAAGCAGCAACCCCTACACGACGTTCACATAAAGATTGATCAAAATGTTCTTATACTCATTCACTAACAAATGCAAAAATATAGGTTCAATAAAAATAATCAACGTTTGCAACATCACCTTCCCTCATTGAATGGGTATCCCAAGCATGAGGAAGCTACCATTTCCTTTGAAATCTCACCACAAGGAGCAAGGCTAGATCTGATTAGAGCTTTAACAAGTATGTTACCTTGAGATGTTATCTGTCCAGATCATTGGTGTACTCGTGCATCTTTACTGTGGGAAAGGAAAAGAAGCAGCTTCCAAAGGCTGTTAATAATGCATCTTACACAAGAAACCTGTGCCTGTGTCAATCTGAAGGGGCAGCCTTACAGAAGGATATGTTTTGAAGAAAGGTTTGGCTGTTCATGAAACAGAGTTCAGAGGGTAAAGTGATAAAAGGAAGTTGCCCATATGGAGGCTGTAGTTTCCCTGCCTCACTAGTACAACCTCTAACTGGGCCACGTTATCCCCATATCCCCTCCATGTAGACTGTGCCAGGTCCCATCTCCGGAGCTCTCTTACCTAAGCCAAGCCCACACACTTTTTGAGGTGATCTCTTCCGAATCGTGCGGTCATCCTTCTCATTCTCTAGAGAGGACTTGATGTTTTTCTAACTGAAGCTGTGTCTTGTAACCTCCCAGGAAGGTGATCTCCCTGCTATCAAAGCTGCGTTGTTGGCAGGGCAGCTCTCTTTCAGCTCATCTTTGCTAGCTGCCTGCAAGGTTAGGGTTGCACTTTATTTCAAAAGTGGATATTGCCAACCTTTGCATTTGATCTTGAAATACTCAGAATGCTTTTTCTGGGGCAAAGAAACTTGTTCTGAAGCAGTTTGCAAAAGCAACCCTGAGAAGTAGGGCGAGGCCATTTTAAGCTCAGCAGCATGCTGATGTGTAACCCCATTTTCAGGGAAAATTTTCTGCATCTAGCAATATTGAGAGCTAGGAGGGCAGACATGCATCTAAGTATATTTCTCCAGAAGCCTAAGTTTAAAAATACATATGTATGTGTGTGCATGTGTACATAAGTACAGAAGATGACTATAAAAAAGCTCAAAATCATCATTACTTTTCTCAGGAAAACCATAAAGGTTACACTGCAGCTCTGGCAAGGGCATCCCGTACTCCTTTTGGCCATGCTGTATGAAAACAAATAAACCAGAACCAAAAACCCAGCCACAAAACACAGAAGATCCATTGCTCCAAAATTAAATGCCTGAATGGTTAGTGCTATCCTCCAAAGTAGGAGAGAAGCCACGTTTCCCTCAGAGAAGTCTGAATATATTGATTCAAATTGCCTGGAAAAACCTCCAGGCCCTCAAGAGCTGCTAATACTTTCTTTAACATTTTCAACATCTTTAATTGGTGACGTGATACAACCAAGGTGTGACTCAGCCACGAATTTACTGGAGGATGGGGGAAGCATCACAAAATACCTGTTCTCATTGTTTTCTGCCAGCTCTTGGTCTTTGTGGTAGACAGAATAACAGACCATTGCCCAGTAAGCCCTTTTTTGACCTTACTTGCTCTCATGGTCAAAGCATTCACAGCCTGGCTGTCTTGAGAACATCAATAATGCTTTGCCTGTTGACAGCAACTGAGGACAGGAGCAGAACAAAATATGAAGTATGTTCATTAAAGCACAGGACACAGAGCGATGGCTAAATAAGCGGCTCAATTTGGCCTGCGAAATTCAGAGAACAACTCCCACAGGAAGCTAGTGCCCAGGTTAAAGCTTCAGCTTTGGGATGAGTCTATTTGTTTTACACTGCATGGGAGAAATACAGGCTTTATAAATCTGATCTCTCCCACTGGATGACCCGGCTGCCCTCTCCTCAGGGTTTGTTCTCCAAAAGGACCTGTGGGAGAGCTCCAGTTTGTCTGCCGGGCCCTAATGGCACTGAGCCTGCAGGCTCACAATTCATGGTAAGGAATTCACTTGGAAATAAGAAATTGCAAATTCATTTCCTTCCTCATTATGAAAAATTGAATTTCAGTTGGCTTTCCTCCCTCTCTCTGCTTGGATGGCTGCAGCGACTGAAAACGTTCTGCCTTAGAAATAACATCTTCCAGCAGATCAGACAATACTGCCAAGCAATTATTAAAAAAGAGCCCTTGGCATAGATAAGAGAGCTTAACTGCACCACTAGCAAGGCAAACTCCTGTGCCTTCTGGTCTGCCTTTGGTACCTCTTGCCACATCTTTTGATCGTGGCTCAGCCAATGCAGCTATGAATTTATAGCTGAAACATTGCTCATACAGTACATCTGGCACCAGCAGGTTGATCTGAGTCTGGTCAGTTCACAGAAAGGGAAGTGAAAGTGTAGGGTTGCTGAGAAAGATATGGCTGATATGCCAAAGTAGAGGAATAAAAAGGAGCTTCAGTTCAGGGAGGGAGACTGGGGAAACTGAGCTGAGCCAAAGACTCGGGGAGAAACACACCGTAAGGGAGTATGCTGAGGGGAAGATGGTGATGAGAGCAAGAGGGGGGGTAAGGGAGTGAAGAGATTTTGAAACCTTCAGATTTATGTCCAAAGAGATAAAGCTTATAATAAGGTTGCCTTTTTTGCAGTACAGTTTTATTTTCCTCCAAGATTTGCAATGCATTTAATACTCTGGACACGGCAGCCATAAACTATCACATGTGCCAGGGCTGAAACACAAATAAAAATAAAAGACAACTCACTGAATGGTCAAAGTTACAGTGGCTGTTTCCTTGTGATCACTACTTCACATCTAATTAGCCCTCAACAGGTTTTAAGATCATTCTCAGCTGTGATGAGCATATATTTGTGGGCATTAAATAAAACATTGTGACTCATTTTTTCAGGACCTGAGGCACCCTGCTTCAGAGTAAGGCTCGTTGTGAGATGTGGTTCCCTCTGAAATGACCTCAGAGCAGCTGTGCTGGTGCAAACCTGTGGTTCAAGGTCAGCATTGTCACCAGCAGTGGCCATTAAGCAGGTACATAGAGAAGAGTAAGTACAAGGCTCACGTAAATGAGACTGTCCCCTAATTGTCTCCCAGCCTACAGCTACTTCAGTTTGGGGTTTTTATGCAATTGTTTGGCTGCTTAAGGTTTCCCAGTGTATCTCTGCCTTTCAAGCACTTGTCCAGTCACAATTAAAAGGATTTTGATATTATAAAGCAATGTGAGAAACAAGAGGTACTTGAAAAGTGTTGAGGACAGACTGTGAGTGCAAAGCTTCTAACAGGAGGAGCCAGAAACAGAAACCCATGACTAAATCTAGGTTATGCTTTGATGGAGGGCTACTTGGGTCATTTCACAAAGGTTTGCTGAGCAGGGAGCAATGCACCAGTTCCATATTTGCGAAGGCAGCCAGCTGCTTCGTGTCTGGATGCTGCAGCTGTGCAGTGCAGCCAATTGCCAAGAGCTTCAGAAGATGCTAAAAAAAAAGCCAGTCTTCCCACAGGAGTACAAGACCTGGTGAGATACTTTTCCTTTTCTCCCTTTTCATGCTTAGTTTTAGGAGTAGATGCTCCAGGAAACTTAATACTCATCCCATTCTTGCTTTCTCTTCTGTGCACAGTGACCCTTATGTAGGTGTAAGAAGTTTCTTAAGGGAGAGAAAACAAAAAAAAGAGTGATCCTTTGTGTTACATCCTACCCTCCAAGCCGGTTTCACCAGGCTATTGTACCTGAGGAAAGCTGATAAGCCTTATCAAGAGTGGGCTGTGGTTGTACCTCAAATGGACTCACGTGTTTCTCAGCAATTATTAGCCACTGATGTTCTTCTAATTTCCAAGAATTTTGCCACCTAGGAGATGTGAGACTGAAATGACTCTTGTGTTACTAATGCATTTACTGAATGGTCCCTTGCCTTGTTGTTAAAACTAAGGATATAAAAATGAGACCTATGAGATGGAAAATTGCTGATGGCTAAATTGGAAGTTGCAAAGGAGAAGGTGAACTTTTATTTTAAATAATGATGCCTTTTCTTGGCCCTTTCTTTGAGCAGGTTGCTTTGACACACTGAACCAAAGCAATTTAATCTTTTGGGCTCAAAAGTAGCAAGTATTTGAAGTCCATTTCTGCAATAAGGTGTTGAGAAGGTTCCTAAATAGCTTATGGGAGACGATGTATGATGAAGGGAGTGAAGACAGTGATTTTTGCGCTTTATTACAAGGGTTATCTTGCTTTATCCTCCCCCACAGCCTTAGGGATCAACTTTAAAAGCTCAGGGATGTTGCTCTGAATTACACAAGTTTCTTTCATGTATCTCTAGGCATCTGTCAACTTTGGAAATCTAGCTATCACGTTAGACCTGTTGATTTAGCACACAAATCCTTCTAAACAGGATGAATTCTTTGTTGAAATCAATAAGCATTTTGTTTTAAAGGCACTAACGGAGCCTGTCCTGGTGGCTTCTCCTAATTTCCTCTCTGTACTTCTCTGTACTTCTGTACCCCCTATAAAAGCAAAACAGAACAGAAAATTACTCCTGTGTATTTCTCATTAGCTGGTGTATCAACTGACGTCTGATTTTTCCACTGTCTTTTTAAAACAACAAATGCAATCTGTTCATGCTGTGCATCTTTACAGCAGCCATTCCAGCATAAGTTATCATATTTAGCCAGAAGTAGACATGAAAATACTCCTGCTAACAGCTACCACCTTCTAGAAACAACAGACCACAGATTCTGATCCTGTTCATTTGAAGTGGCTGAAAATTGATCCATTGTTCACTAAGATTTGGCCAATTCACAGGGAAAGAGAAAGCAAGAGAATTACGTTATCCTCTGTCTTTCAGATCCCCAGGCATACTTTATATCAAAGAAACATCAGTCTTTATTATTGTTTAGCACTTGCATTAGCAAAATGCTTAATATCTGAGTCTACAGAATAGGACCTGTGGCACTGAGTAAGATGACAGTCCTCCTCACAAGAGGTTTAGGGAGTATAGAAAAGGCCAGTGGATACAGATCTCTAGGAAGTACTGGGATAATGGGGGGGGAAGGCATGTAACAGACTTCAGACACCCAAAGCCAGGCATGTGGAGCTCCTTTTCAACTGCCTTGGAAATGAATTTCCCAAAGCTGTAATTTTAAACCTTATGACTGCTTCATGCATCCTCTGCAACATACATCTTAATGTATCCCAATAAAATGGGAAGATTTAATTCTTTCTTTTTGCACCTGCTTATTAAAATATGAAAGGCTGGTTCATGTAAGCTTTTTGAAAAACTACCAGTTTACCTCATTATGGGTGACTAAGCTGTATGCAGACTGTTTGAAGTGTTACTTTTCAATCATATAAAAATTTCCTGTGGGACCCCTTTTGCAAGGGCAGCTGTTTCAAGCGTGACAGTCACTTTTGTCTGTGCAGGATGGATCTGTGTGAGGTATGTTAAGTGTACTGAATGGTGACAGTAATTTTTGCCGACAGTAGAGGAGTGAAAGCTTCAAAGAAAAACATTAGTGACAAATGTGCTAGAAATACAAAATACCAGCTGACTGGTCCTCCCTGGAGGCAGACCTTTTTTTTTAAATTAAAAGGTCTTTCTTTTTAGATGGTCTGTTTATCTGTCATAATTTGACAGTATATGAAAATGGTACCTGAATTTATTTTCCAGAAGATAATTGCCCCAGCATTTAATCTCTGCATCATCTTCTAAATCGTTCTAACACTTTATTGTTCTTCTGTTCTCAGGCAGGTTCTACATCTCCCAAATGAAGTGGTATTTTCCCTCACACGGGCAGTCACTTAGTGGCTGTCACCAAGAGAAAATACCTGCTTGTATGGGGAGGTAATCACGGGAAGGAATAAATGCAGCAGACAAGCAACGGGGCTTGCAAGGCATGTTGGAAACTCTCCTTCTAGTACTTGGGGACTGTCTCCAGCACACTTTCCACACCAGGTAAAAAAATCATCTCTCTTTGCAGTTTTCTTTGATGCCTGGGGGAGGCATTTGTGTGTAATGGGTGCCACCAAAACAGCCACAGAAACAGAGACGGAGGTCTCAGAGGGCACTGGGAACCTGATGCCAACCCTGGCCATCTCCTGGCCTCCAGTCCATTCATCTTCAGGTCCTCCTGTATTAAACTCACCGTAAGGGAGCAGGGGGTTGCAGGCACAGCTCTGAGACACCCAGCAGCTTTGGGGAGGGTGCCTGTCACCTGCCAGGGTCTTGATCGTGCCGGTTCCTCTCTAGTTCTCAACGACGATGTGTCTAATCAGGTGCTGAAGGGCATTAAAGTTGCCCCTAATGACCAAAAAATACAAAACTTGCAAAAAAATGTTTGGCACCAGACACCAAAAAGGTTAATTGTCGTGGCTTTAGACTGAGCATAAAAAAAAAAAGTCTGTGCTACTACCCTCACAGGACAAGGATAATTTGGTGGTGAATAGTGTCACTAACTGAGGATCTAAGTGCACAGGGTAATGTGCTGTCATTGACCTGTGCAGGATTTGCCCCATGAGATGTTTTCTTACACTTCATTATTTTGCCATTCCTAAGTCAACACAATTCTCCTCTCACTGCCCCCCAAAATTTTACGACATGGAAAGTTTACTAAGATTGTTTTTGAGCCTTTTGCAATCTGTAGGAATCTGGCTTTCAGGTTCAATATATATTTTATTCAGGCATTGAATTATCTCTGCAGAAGCCCTGGGCAGTATATTCAAGGACTTCCATTTCATTTGTTATCTTATATTGGATTACATTTTGAAAAATGTTTGGTGCTGGCAGTTGGGGTTTGACATTAAGAACTGCTCAGCTGTTGTGTGAGCTTTTTAGTAATGTAGCAGAATTTACAATAGTGCTCAGTTTTGAGCATCTGCAAATGTACTTTCCTTATTTTTTTTGTAGGAGCAATCACGCTGCTCTAAGGCTTGACAATCTGAATCCTTTATGAAATGCCTCGGTTGGTGAAGCTTGATGATGAACCCCCAAAAGCTGGCCCAAAACATGCTGTGATTTCAGTTTTGCTTTTTAAAGCAAGCAAAATTAGCAGGATTGCTCCGGTGAAAGAACACTGTTCTTTCAAAGATGTAGGTAGGCTATTAATATTTAGGAAAGTTTTAAAAAATTACTGATGTCTGTTTATATTCTTAGGTGCAAAAATTCCGTTATAGTTCTATAATGTCATAAACTCTGTCTATTCTCAGATGCTTAAATCATTTTGGAATCTAACAGAAATGCACTTTTGAACCTTTACCTTGAAGTCTCATTAAAAGTTACTGGAATTCCTACTCCTGAACAATTTTAGAAAGATGGAAGTCCTGAAAAATATTATTCCTGCAATTCTTTTAAATATTTTTACTTGTTATCAATTGCACATTTCCTTCTGTATTGCCTTCTGTATATATTTCTTCTGTATGTAAGTCTTTCATTAGTTTATTGAGATGTTTAAATTCATTTTTTTTCTGTAGAAGAGATCCAGGGATATTGGATTCTGCTTTTTGTCGGAGCCTGCTAGGAAACAGCTGTACCTATTTTTAACATCTGTCACATCAGGATGGAGAGATCTTCAGGTCTCAGGACTATTGGTAGATTTACGTCCTGGAAATTTTTGTAGGTAAGAGCGATATGAGCATATTTGATAATGAAGGGCTTTTATTTCTCTGCAAATGTATCCTGACTCCTGTTTGCCACTCTCAAAAATGACTGTTTTTACAGCTTCTGTGCAACAGGTTTAGCTTAGGGCAGTTCTGTGCAGTGCGTAAGACGCGAAGATTCAAATGTGTGAGATGTTTGTTTATGTGATGCACAGAAGGGATCCAGGGATCTCCACAGCTTGGGCAGCATCTGCTGACTTTCTCATGCCAGCAAAGACATGAAGACTGGAAAGGAAACGAACACAATGGGGACATGGGGAAGGAAATGGAGAAAATTAATTGGAAGCCCCCTCTCTCTCTCTCTCTCTCTCTCTCTCTCTCTCTTCTGCAAAGAAATGCTTATGGGGAATACTTTCGTCCCATATGTGATGGAGGAGGTGTACACAGAAACTGCTCATTCTGCTCATAGTTCTTATCCCATTTCTTAGCAATTCTACCAGGAGCTGCCCTGCATGCAAGCAGTGAGCTATCAATTTCCTGCTGTAAAACAAAAAGAGTGTAAGAGTGAATTTCATGTTGAGCAAGCCAGTTACTCATCTGTTAGTGGATTTTCCCTCCTGACTAGCTTCACTGCAGCCTTTGGCCTCTCTTTGCTGGTTTTCTCCAGCTTTTTCCATAGCGATAGGTAACTGCTCCCTGCCTGCAATGCTGCAGGGAAGCAAACCCCAGCCCAGGGCAGCAGGATGCTGTCCCTCATCTCTCAGCCTCACCAGGGAGTTTCAGTCCTGAAACTGAAGTTTTTGTTTTCATCAAACTAGAATCTACTTAGGACATTCATCCTTTCAGCCAGAGTGGGTTGGGACTGTTGCCCTGGATTGCTGCAGTACCTCAGTGAGGAGCAGCTGGGCTGCAGTGGCTTAAATTTTCAGAAATGCACACCATTCTTGCTTCCGGGAAAGGTACATGAACTGAGAAGCTAATGGCCAGGGCAGGTACACATGGGAGCTCAGCTTATTCCCACAATTTTTAAAGTTGCTCCGCTCCCTACGAAAAGCATCTCAGAAGCCACAAGGTGGAAACGTTAAAGTCGACAGCCCAATTCTATTAAAATCGATGCCAAAATTTCTGCTGACTTCCCCTGCTCCCGCCAGGGTCTGCACTGAAGATTTCAACTGCAGTCTGTTGCACACTGATACATTCAATACAGCTTTCTACTGCTCAACTTTGGTGTTCAGGAAATGTGTGTCTGCTGATTGCAAAAGGTTAACAGATTAAACTATTTAAGAAACTCCAGAAAGCCTAGGTCGCTGTTGGAAACTTATTTTATTTTGATAACATTCAGTTATCTCATTGCACTTCTAAAAATCTGAACTTTGACTAATTTTCCTCAAAAATTCTAGTTTTCAGAAACATGTAGTTGGTTGAAAATGTTTAACGTTGCTTTCACTGAGAGTGTAGAGAAACTTTGAAGGCAGAAAAATTAACAGTCAAGGCAAATCGAGGTGAAAGTAGAGTGGCATGTTCAGAGCTCATGGCCATGCGAGATGAGAGCCCAGCCCACAATCTCTGCTTTCTTCCCTTCCATTTAAAGGATTTTAGTCTACCAGCAAGATCCAACAGAGGTTCATCACAGTATGTTTCTACCCTGAAATGCTCCCCAAAATATCCTTCCTCCAAAAGCAAGGGTAGTCATAACACAGATTGAGGTTTGTGGATAAGCTTCCTAACGGGAAGGATGAGCTGTTCGCATTGGGAACTCTTCTGCTGTTGCTATTCAGAAGTATTGCTGTACTTCTGAATGGGCCTCTGAGCTCCTGACTGACAAAATATATTATCTGTCATACTCTGAATTTATTTTTACTGCAAGGAACAGTGATGCTCTATTATGGCCAGCACAGGGTAGCAGCAGTCAGCGTGTGTCTGTTAATTGAAAAGACATATGTGCTGAGCAGTGATCCTGCACTGGATTATTAGCACATAGTCCGCAGTGACCACCACCTGGATCACAACATACCCCTGCGAAAGAGGCTCAGACAGCAGCATCCCACCTACAAACGCACAGCCCAGCCTGGCGGTGCCACGTAGCAGTACTTCTCCCAGGAGGCGCTTGGAGAAAACAACCCCTAAAGCATGTTATACTGCACATTATGGATCAGTTGGAATAAAAAATGCTCAAGGGAGGGTAGTGCAAGAGTGGCTCATCTTCTGGAAACACCTGGTTGAACCCAGCAGCTGTGGTGTGGTGGCACTTACTGAATGACAGCAGCTTTAATGGGAAGCCAGTTCAATTAACACCACTGCAACCAGCAAAATAGCAGACAGCTACTCTTCATGGGAGGGAAAGGGAGGAGTGAATTAGACTCAGATGATGGTAATTAATAGCTGGCTGGCAGAAAGGCATTTTGTCTGCCCGGCAGTTGAAAGCTCTTTATTACAGATAATGTCCCAGCACAGCCCAGGCAGGGCAACCTGCCTCTCAAAATGTTGGAAGCGGGGAAGCAAGCTGCTGTTTTGCATTGATGAATGTGCTACAGTATTGATAGGTAAATAGTATGTTCATTTTTCATTTTCACAAAATATATCCTTCAGGGTGCAGTTACGAGAAATTCACCTTGGAGCTCTGAGTTTATTAGGAAAACAGTATCCTCAGTCCTGGGGTAAAAGCAAAAGAAATTAATTCTTATGAAACATATATGGGAGATTGTTTTAGCCTTTGGTAAAACAGATAAAACACGGATTTTGAGTACTAGAACTTTGCTTTCTAAACCAACATTTCTTTTGGGATCTTTTAAAATGTTGCTGAGATTACCCAGGTTTAATTTCGTCTTATGTGGCATTACAAATAATAAGTTGATCCATAGAATGAAACTTATTGATCCTACCTGTTAAAATTACAGAGTTGCTTTCCCTTCAATTTTGATAAAGGAAGAATGAAGCCTTATTCCTAATCTCTCACAATATGTTGCAAAACTTCCAATCGTTGACTCCTGCTTATGAATATGTAAAACATGAATCCTGCTGGGCAAAATGCTGCTGTGCTGAATCCGTGGTGAGTTTCAGTAATGGAAATGTGGTGTTGTCAAACCATCACTGTAACTGGTGCATCTGCAGTCACACAGCAAGCCGAAAGCAAGATCCTGATCTCGGGCATCCCACTTATCAGCTTTTTCTGAAACAATCCTTTCCATAAAAGTAATTTCCCTGGCCCTAAAAACGCCTTTGATTATCAGTTGCCTGTATTTGAACCAGACAAGGCCATTTTTCATCTGAGTGATTTTAGCCTGTATTCAAAGTGTTGGCTAACAATACTATAAATCAAGATAGCACAGTGTTCAAGAAGTGGCACATTTAGAGTTTGAATATAGTATCACCCTGGATGTGGTTTAATGAGAAGAGCTCCAGGCTGTGGTCCCACTCCTGGGCGCAGGGTCTAGCTCCCGTGGCAGGGGTTACAGCCCCCCAGGCAGACCTCAGCCGTGTGCAGCCCTCGCCAGCTCACTGTCTTTTTCTGCAAGACAATTTTCTCTTAGTTGGTGTTACCCGACATCAACTTTGTTCCCTGCTTGGTAGAAAGAAGGATCAAAAAACCCCAAAACCAACTAGGTGTCTTCTCTTCAAGCCTCACCTCACTGCTGCCTTACTTTTATGCTTGGGAAATCTCAGTAGTTTCAGGATGGGTTTACATCCTTGAAAGGAGAATCAGACTCTTAAGCACCACGGCTGTATGCCAGTCTTACATCTCACAGCAGAAAGGGGTTCGGATATAATATTGAGGATGAATTCACCTTCAGTTATCTCCATAGAAGCACCGTTATTTACTCTTTTGTAATTGTAGAGCAACAACATTTAACAGATGTTATCCCTCACTATTAATCAGCAAATCACTTATCACCAGCTTCAACGTACCACTCATTTTCTGCCTTCACCGCCGGGAGGAAGTGGCGCAGGAACGAAGCTCCACAGAACAGGTTCTTGTGTTTAAAGCCATGGATGCAACAAATGGCTGGTTGGGTGCAGGACGGGTCACCACGGCTGCTCCATGCTCCTGCCTGCTCTTTTCAGTTCTGCTCTTTGTCAGCACAAGGGGTTGCCCAAGAAATATTTGTCCACCAAAATGTCCCTCCCACCTGCCTGTCTGTGATTCGGTTACAAAAGGCATTTGCATCTGAGCACTGCAAAGGCATGAAATACCTGTGTCCATAAGAGGAGGTGGAGGTAAAGTATCCCCTCTCTATCTAACTATCTCCGAAGTGTGATGAAATCTAGTGTATAGAGGGCATAACACCCCCTTCATATTAGATTTCATTACTTTTTTTTTTTCCATGGCAATTAAAAATCCTTTATCAATGCCTTCTTGCTTTTCTTTTCCCATTCCTCCTTTCTCAAAAGGTAAGCTAGTTTGGATGTAGTCAGCGTTAAATACAAATGTAAACTCCACACTCCTTTTGATGTAGTGCTGATGAAGTGAAGGTGAATTGAGTTCAAAGCAGTGACCAGAAACCACTGCATGTTTCTGGGCATTTTTAAGTTTTGGGATTTTTTTGCATAAAATATACTCTGTAAGAATGTGCCAGTGTAATTGCCTGGCTGATTCCTGAGTCAAAATGACCATTAATTTCTGTGCTTCTGAGAATATAGCATTGAAAAAAACCTGTTCATTTGGACAAATCATCATGTGATTTGTTATTGTACATTGAACATTCTTATCTTTAAAATAATGGCCCAGCTTTTTTCAGCCACAAGATTCCCACTTCTCAGTTTAGTTCAAAGATTGGGACATAACTGAGGATCTCCCAGAGTGACACTGACTATTGCAGTGTCTATTTGTAGTGTTCTGGACTATTTTGTTTGTGTCACACAAAACCCATGCCTTTTCATTTCAGTGTTCATTAAGCAGTGAAGACTAATGGTGCAATCCTTAATCGCTCAGTCCAGAACTGATGGGAGTGGGTAAGGGTCCACAGAGAAGTCCAGGACGATGTTTTACTGGAGAGTCTGTATCTTACAATTTTTGCTGTTGATGCTATGCAGAGCTTAAGGCTGGGTACTCCAAATGTGGGGGAAGATATGGGGCAGGGGGTGAGGAGATAAGGAAAGGAAGGGGTAGCTGAAATAATTTAAAGATGTTTTTGCATTTCCTCCAAGCTAGTGGCACCAGCCTCAACTCAAACCAAAACTAGGCTGTATAGACACCATGAAGTCTGGTATGCTGATAAATCAGGCCTGCTGCAAAGATGGATCGTGTTGGAGACAGACCATCCCATCCCAAGGGGGCGCGGGGCTGAGCTGAGGACCACCACGGAGGTACCCAGGGCAGCACTGGTTAGCCTTGCCGGACTGCTTCTGACTACAGATAGGAAGGGAAGGCAACCCTGGGCTGGGTTTCCTGTGGGGGGCAAAGAGAGCAAAACCATACTGGAGCCAAGCCCAGAGGAGAAGATGGAAGGAAACAGCTGGGATTTGAGGAATGGGGACTGTAGGAGCTGGTTTGGCTTAGCTGCAGGATCAGTGCCTGCTGCATCCTCTTTCAGCAGCCTCAATTACAGGGAGGATGTTTGTGGGGGTCCCCTTGGCTCCGAAACCTCCTGCCCATATCTCTCCATTTCCAGCCTTATCACAGCACTTGCAAAACTGCAAATGATAGTCATTTCAATGGAAAAATCCTGTAATTTGACATAGTCTCATTTTAAGTTACCATGTTTGCTTCTGCAAGGTCCCCTGCCACTTCCCTTACAAAAATTTATCGATTGTGGTTTCATCCCTGACTCACTAATGAGGGAAACACTGCTCACGGTGCAAAGCCACCCACCTGAGAGTGCATGGAGAATATGAATAATTTTCTCCCCTTCAGCGCTAACAGGAGACACTGATTTCTCAGAGATCAGTGTTCCTTATTCACTTAGCACAGTGCTTAGGGACCTCTGCTGAGCTTACAACTTGAACGTGCCAAGCATTGTACAAACACATAGCAGAAGATGGCTTATTTACTATTTTTGTTAACGTAAACTTTATAAGGCAGAAGATACATATTTTTTTAATCCGTCACTGTATTGAAGTGCTTTTTGTAATATGATGGCATGCATGCCAGAAATGAACACTGCTGGGCACTGCTTCCCCCCTGCCAACTCCAGCCAGTTCAGTGGTAGAGCAGGAGCTGCTAACCCAGGCAGAAGATGGCCCCGATGGCTGTCTCTTCCTTTTACGTTTGTTCTCTTAAAGCAGTTATGAGAAATTGCCATGCAAAAAGGCAGCTTGAGTTATTCTGCCCGCAGGCTAGGGTCAGTCCCTGTCTAATGCTTGCTGCCTTATCATGGCAGCACAGTGCACAGCATGTGTCACTTCTGAAGTGCTTAAGCACACAGTGCTCCAGGAAAATTCACAAACACCATGTGTGATCTTCGGAGTGTCAGGAACAGGGTACGTAGAGGGGGGTCAAATATGGTAGCATTCAGAGCAAGCTGTTTGAGTCAGGTAGATAAAAGACAAAGCTTCTTTAATCAAGGGATCTGCCAGACACAAAATGTTACTTTTGTGCTGCTGCCATTCTCCTTATTCAGCTAAAGAATATTGGCTGTTTGTGAATTGTATCTCCTTCACCTATTTATACAAAACATGGCATTAAGCCCAGATGAGTTTTCCCTTCCCTGTACTTCTCCCCCCTCACAGCAAGGGACATTTAAAGACAGGTTTATATAAAACACTCACTGTAAAAAGCAGCGTACTGGCATGATGCACCCACTCTGCTGTGGAATAGTGTCCCTTCCCTTCTCCCCTTCAGAAGCAAGATGCTGCAGTCACTGAGATGCGGGAATAAGTCAGGCTGAGGTACCACCTAAGGCTCAGCATTGCACAGTTGGGAAGCTCAATGGGAAGTATCCTGTAAGAGTTGCAGTCTTTTGTAAGCTAAATAGGAATCCTGTTTTCTTACAAAATAAAGCAGTTTTGCTTCCCAATGTCTAGAGGACTCTGGGTGTTGGCAAATAGCTGCCACTTTTAAGCAGAGGCCTGGTACGAGTCCAGGGATTGCCTGGGTCCAAGCAGTCAGTGATGCCACCAGAAGCTCTGAAGAGGTATTTTTCTGAGTTAGCCTGGCCAAATACAAATAAAGGTTATAGACCTGCCTCCCAGTCTCAACTTTAAGGCAAACCCCAAAAAACCCACCAGCCTCTCACCACCGGAGCACAGCCTGCTTCTCCCTAACACCAGGCTCAGCTCACAGCCCTTTACCACCGAGTCTCTGCCACCAGCCTGTGCCTCTAACAGCTGCCTCACAGGCTTCCCAGAGCAGCAGCTGCAGGAGCCCTGAGCTCACTGACAGCTTTGTTACCCTGAGCAGCCTCACCTGGGGCTCAGCCACACCTGCAGGCTCTATTTAAGCTCAGCCCCAGGCACCGAGAACCTTCTCTGAGCTCTGCTGTGCAGTTGCTGCTCTAGCCCTGTCTCCTGGATGGACCTCAGCCAAGCTAATGGTGTAAGTCGCTTTTCTTTTAGTTCTGGGGTCAGAACTTCTTTTTCTTCTCTTCAAGGTTACTGCATTTCAGCACAAAGGTGATCTTCTGCCTGGTAGTAACTCACCTGTGATAGCAGTAAAGCTTTGCAAAAAGCATTGGGCTTGAGTCTCGCAGCAGGGGAAGAGGGGGGCTTATTTTTTCTGATAACTCATCTGACTGCCTTGTAAGTGTTTAATAAGGTGCATTAAGAGAGTTGCATAAATAAGCTGCTTGTGAATTGTGAGTTGTTATCTTGGTAACATATCTGGAATCCCATGGTAATGCACGTGGTGTGTTATTATCCGCATAACTGCCTTGTGATCCAGGGTGTGGTGCAACAAACAGCTCAGCTTCGACAGCACAAGATTTTAGTACTGGTTCACTGATAAGCCCTCATTAGTCTAATTTCATTGAAGCAATCTGCACTAACTTTAATTAAGGGAAATTGGACAGACTGTGTAGTTTCCAGAGGTCCTCTTGTGTGTATGGTATGTAAGGGGGGTGAGGTGTTGAAGTGTTGTGTTTTTTGTGTGGGTGGCAGAGCAGATTTCTCTACGCTGTCTCTGTGTACCCATCTGCAACACAGGGACCCTGGTCCCAACTCACAATTAAGGTGAAGCTTAGGTCATTTGAAAATAACTTTTATGGGTAAATGTGCAGTATATAATTATATCTGAACCAAACATACTCTCTTCTTCCAAAATAAATAAATACAATATGTGTATAGTCTGCCAGAGCGAAAAGGTTCACAGTCTGGGGTTCTGAAAGTGCTGATCTGCAGTGCTTGGAGAAAGGACCTGATATGAGGCATTTACTAAAGTAAAACTCACAGCTCTCTAACAACCCTGAAAAGACAGGGCATGAGGAACAAAGAACAAGGAGCAAGTCAACATGCTGAGGAAAAGTTAAGTTTGTTCATTGGACTCTTGTGTGCCAATTATTCCTTAACATAAAGCCTCCTGTGCTTTTTCTTAATCACTGTCCATAATTATGGACTAACCTACCTTGTTCAGACCTGTAACTCTGTTCCTCTTCTCCTCTGTGTCTGGCAGGGGGTCTGATCGCTGAGCATGGGAGGACTATGGTTGACCATACTGGGCTGAGCACATGCAGAGTGGGATTGAAATACTGTAGTTATTAACTATGGGTTAATCATACTGCAGCTCTGTTGTTACAAGGTTCTCAGGCAATGGCTAAATTCGAGGAAACTAAAAAGAAGCTAGTCGTCTTAGCCGATTTTTATTGGTAATGCAATTCTGATGAGGGAGGAGAATCTAATTACCATGTATTCTCACTGCTCTCCCTTCTCTCACCCCCTTCCAGAGCTGATTTAAAGATGAAGCTATTGGTGCAGCAATGACTTTCTAGTTTACTTCTTAGCGCTGCAGTTTAAGACAGCTTCAGTGTTTTCTGAGCTGCGTTTTCATGTCACTATGAAGACTCAAATGAAGTAGCGTGCTCATGTCAGTAAATAAGAAGTAGAGGGGCTAATGTGAAAAACACCCCCTAAATTTTTTTACAGAAACTGAAAATTTACCAGTGGAGATGTGCTTTTCCCCTGTGGCAGTGGAGCATGGGCTGTGCGTGCCTGTTGTCCTGGCAGGATCAGCAGACAAACCCACAAAATAAAGGTAGCACCTGGTAGGTGGCACCTGAGTAAGGAAAGGTGGGGGAGAAAGGTGGCCTTTCCTGTGAGGCACTCAATTATGGACCCTGGCGCGGAATTTAAAAACAAACAAAAAATCTACAAAAAAACCCAACCCCTCAAAAAAACCTGCATATGGAAGGTTTAGTCAAAGGGATTAATTTTTTTTTTCCCCCCCTTATCTTTACTTGAAGAAACAAATGACCTTGTAGCCACGCTTTATGTAGTGGGCAGCACTTGAGAGATGTCTGAACGGTTCAAAATGGTGCCATTAATGAATGATGTGAAAATTGGGTTCAGCTAAAAGCAGAACTAAACATGACTGCTTACAAATGCTTCATGCAGACGTGAATGCAAACAAGGACAGACCTCTCTGCAGACGCCACACAAACTGTAATAGGAGCAGTGCTGTCAGAGGAAAAAAAAAATTGTGATCTCTAACAATTGACTGATACAAAGTGACATCTGTTAAGTGAAGAGCCAGGCCCTTTGCTGGTGCCAGCCAGCCATGCAACTGGAGAATTGCCTCTGCTAGCTGCTCTGCTTTGCTGTACCAACGATGGGGCTTGTGTCCAGAAGATTGAGCCAAAGAACACAAATCCAGTCAGACAGCATCAGTGAAGTCATCATGAAACATGAATAGGGCTGCACTGGTCCAGCACAAACCCAGAAATGCCTCGTTAAGGAATATTTTTTGTTTGCCAGTGCCACCGCTGGGGGAAAGCTTTGTTGCATACCTTGGAGAGGAATACCAAGCACGAGGTGCGTTAGGCTGTATGTAAAACTTTGTCTACCACAGTGTTGGCTTTTGTGCGTCAGTGAGCAATACAGAGTATTAGTTGGGTGAGAGTCAGAGCAATGACACATGTTAATGTGCTTCCTGGCAGACACAAGACTTAAAGCAGCCCCATATCCCACAGTGGAAATGTGTTATTTCAGACCTGCAGGTCTCTTCCAGGAAGGCATGATGAGCAGGAGCCCAACCCGTTGGACCTAGAGACTGTCTTATGTAGGCATGCCTTTGAGCAGCTGCGCTCGAGCTTTGCTTCAGTGTGGGGTCAACTACCACGCATTTGCCCAAATACTGCTTCTTACTATGTATATGCACGTCCGTGCAGTGGGTGACTTTTGAGTGTTAATAATTCACTCCCCACCACGCTCTCTCTAAAGAGCAAATTGCTGCAAGGCTTCCTACTGATTTCTTGACAGTAGAAGAAACAGGCTGTACACAAAGTAATTTAAAATACTGAGCCTTGGAAACCATTAGTATTTGTAGATTCTGTTGCAACAGCACTGGCCTGTAGTTCCCACCCCTGTCCTTGAGAAACACCTAACTACAAATAAGCAAACCTACCCTTGGCTATTTATCCAAAACTGAAGGCTTATGACTGTTAATATTACCATGATAAACGTGAAGCAAGCATTAGGCAGAGAGAGACTTTACAAAGGGAGATAGGGAGGAGTGAAAGCAAATGCTTCCCACAACTCTTGGCCCCATCAAATAATGGATGAAACAAAAGGGCAAAAAAAAATTATAAATCTCATAGGCACTCTGAATTCAGTGCATAAATAATTTTGGACATCAGGAATGGGCGTAGTAACCGCATGCTGTGTGTGGTGTTTTAGCTGAGCACAGGCAGAGATTGGTGGTGTGGAAATACGTAAGAGAGCAGCAGCCTTGATGTTCAGTAGTGGATGGACATCTGCTGTTAGGCTTCTGGATCGGTAATTAGCAACCCAGATTTTCGGAAGTGTTGAGCGCCTGACGGCTCCAGCTGGCTTCTGTCGTATTATGAGGAGTTCAGTGTTCAAGTTCAATGCCTTGGAAATATTTTTTCGGTCTAGCCCTGCATTTAGAAATCTAAGTGTTGGCAGCAGTTTGCTAAACACTACCCGACTGGCAGAACTTGCAGGCTGATTCCAAAACACAGTATTGCTGTAAGAGCTGGGAGTGTAGGGGTGGTGTGCTAAGGCATACAGATACCTGCATAGAAATGGGGTTTAATATGAGGGCTTCCTTCCCATGCTGCTCTGCTGTGTGTCATTCAAGAAGGCTGCTCTGAGGGTGTTTAGCTGCTTCTCTTCGTTATCTGCTCCTCACAAGAAGCTTTCAGCTTCAGTGCTCTGACTCTGGCTCCTGTAGTGGAGAGAGACAGATAACCATAAGGTTGGCAGGCAGAGATGCTATAGTATAAATGTCCAGAGAAAGTATTAAGAAGAAAGGATGAACTGTTGTCAGTTTTTGATAGACTCTTTTTGAGAGAGACTCTTTTTGAGAAAGGTTGGTGTCAAAGATACCAACAACACTTTGGCAGAAGAGAAAGAGGAGCCAGTGACTGGTTTGTCAGCTTTTGGTCATTTATTGGTCTTTTATGTATTTCAGACAGAAAACTCAAATATGGTGAGTATCTTAATGGAAAAGGGAAGGCGCTGAAAGGAAAACCAGAGATTGATAATTTATTACAGAATATACAGAAAACTACGTTTTGACTGGTAAGATCCCTGTTGTTAAAGTTGCTAATTATTTCCCACTATAATACTCTAGTTGGATTTACTTAAAGTTTGGTTGAAATTTTATAAGAATTTGGTGTGAAATTTGCAGTGTGGAGCTCTAAGCTAAAAATTTGAACAAAAAATTTCTAAGTTGTTTGAAGCCAATATTTTGCTGAACTTTTTAAATCTCTTTTTTTGCCTTATACAAAATGAAAAGCCTTGGAAGTTTACAGGCCGCCTCTTGTTGGAAAGCCTCAACTTTGTGTTGAGACAGCTGAGTTGAAAGCTCATGGAGTCCTTGAGCACTTCAAGATCTATTGATGAAAAAGAACAGGTTATTACTGAGACAGTCTGAGAAGGTATCCATCCAACTATTCCTCTGTGTATAGAGTTAAAGCTATAATGAATTGTAATGCAATTATGAATGGCTCTTGGGTACCTGGCTTGTGACACTGTTAATCAAATTGGAGGTGCAGAGCACTCGGCTGCAACCAAGGGTGACTTGTTATGCAAGGCAGAGATTAAAATAGTTATTCTTCTGGTGTCCCTGGTGGTTGTGTCTCCTCTAGTGCATGATGAGGAATGGAATTCTTGATATCAACTCACAAAGTTTTGAAACAGAAGTCTTTGTTTTCTGCACCTCAACGACAAGATGTGAAACCGCACATTTATTTCTAAACTCTTACTGATATCAAGTATTCCCTAAAATCTCCTTGGCATTGTTCCCTCAATTTGGGCAGTGAAATAAATTTGTTGCTTGCAGCCCTTTCGAGACATATTAAGATACCAGAGGCCAGTTATGTCTTTCAGTATGATGAAGTTACCAGTGCTTCAGATCTGAAAACTGGAATTCAGTTAACAATTCTGTTGTTCTAGCCTAGGCACTGTAGGACCTCATTGGTTTTGTAGAAAGACGATTAACAGTAGTGAAAGCAATTAATTATGAAATGGCATTATGAAATAGATGCATTTCCAAGTGAATTGCATCTCAGTTATTTGGGCTTCTTAATGAACCACAACTTTAATCATCAGTGTCAACAGATCTTGCAGGTGTAAGAAGTAAACCTACAAACAAAAAGAAGAAATGTAACTAAACTCAGTTAGAAGGAAAAATGGAGCAACAAGCAGTAACCTCAAAAAGTTTGAGGCTTTTTTGAGAAGTTTTGAGAAGTTTTACAACTTTTGGCGAAGTTGTAAGCCAGGTAAAAGCAAGATCCTTTTATATGAAATGTCAAACACCTTTGATAGGAAGTGTTTGTACCTGAGCTACTTATAGCTGAATTTGAGTGAATTATTTTATGCAGTAGCTCATGAAATATTCACATTGGCTGACACAAGAGCTTTCTCAGATGTATTAGTGAATGGCTGAAAGACTCAGCAAAGGATGACAAACGTCAGACCTGAGCTGAGCAAAAACATCTCTAGAGAGATGCTATGGAAAATGGTAATAGCTCTTGGCCTTTTTAACACCTTTCCTAGCAAACAGGATGAGAAGGTATGGAGTGTGGTGAAACTGCCCAGGAATCCTACAGTGCACCTACCACTACCAATAGAAAAGTTAATTCAAAAGGAGATGAAGACTGGCAGAAGACGCTTCGGCCTGGAAAGGAGTGGAAAATCTCACCCTCTGGAGGAGGCAGGTGGAAACAGAGGAAAGGAGTATGAGCTGGGAATTTCCAGAAAACAGTAGGTGCACATTTACAGAATTTATTATTGGGCAAGAGGGAGACACTGAGAGAAGCAAATCTGCTTCTCTTTCATAAATATAAAAGCATGTAAATCAAATACACACAAATGCCTTGCAGCAGACAAAAGAGCAGGAGGGAACAGAGAACTGTTTCAGCAGTAGCTTCATGCATGGATCGCCAATTGTCATGAGACTCTCTCTGCACAGCAGTCACCCTGCAACGACACAACAGTTTCTCGCTATTTAATTACCAGGAAAATACTGACAGGCTGGAGGATATTCTGGGAAGAGGAATAATTACTTTGAGAGGGCTGAGGGGAAAACTGACCTAAGCTGAAGGCCTGGGAGGAAGGAGGGGGAGGGAGGCAGATGCCAAAACACAGATCAGCCCACCAGGTCCGGGTCTGTTCTAGATAGGAACATCCTCTTTAGATCCAGTCAGTATTTTCTTCACTACGTGTCGAATGTCAAATTACTTACAGCTTTTCAGTACCTTCTTACTTGCTTTTCTGTTATTGCTGCACCTATTTGAAAGTGTCTTGAAGATGAAGTTATTTCCTGGAGGAATTCTTGTACATGTTTTCTCCCAGCAATTCATCATTCTTATCTGCTATATTCATTGTCAGGAGGAGGAAGATTTCTTTTTTCTTTTTCTTTCTTTTCTTTTTTTTTTTTTTTTTTTTTAACATATACTGAGCAATTTAAACTACTCTTTCTCATTTTTCTTTTTGGAGGTTCAGTTACTAACTAGCTCCTGCCGACTTCTGGCGTTTAACCTTTCTAGAGGCTTGACTTTATTTGTTTCTCTTTTTATTATCATCCAGATACTTGTTGTTTTTTAGAGAATTTGTTCTGAATTCCTCTCTCAATCTTTACTTGACTGAAAGGATGCAATGGAACTGATTACTGCATTTCGAGTCCCACTTTCTGCATCAAAAGAAAGCAGAATATTCTGCTAATTCCATCTACTATTTGGGAAACAAAGGAACCAAAGACCAAACATGAGTTGTGTGGAGTATGTCCTAGTGTAATGACACATCCATCCAGATGTTGGTTCATTCATCAAAAAGCAGACAGCCATTACATGAGATGCATGTCAAGCCAGGCAGTAAGATTCTTGCATTTCATGTGAATGCTTGAATGTCCTGCCCATGTTATAAGTATCTTTCCTAGAGAGGGCACAGAGATCACATTATTCCTTTCTATACAGAAATCCTTTTCGCATATGGAAATTGTTATTGGTTCCCCCTCACTGCTCTGAAC
This sequence comes from Aptenodytes forsteri, assembly GCF_000699145.1. Classification (NCBI taxonomy): domain Eukaryota; kingdom Metazoa; phylum Chordata; class Aves; order Sphenisciformes; family Spheniscidae; genus Aptenodytes; species Aptenodytes forsteri. Next base: position 6,735,908 of record NW_008795672.1, on the reverse strand, counting down.
ATCTAACACTCATGCATCATGTCCCCATCTGATGTTTATCTTTCTTACAAACTGGAGGATATTTCTGACTCCCTGTTATTATCATCAATCCTTTCCTGCAGAACTGTCAGCTACCTAATTGCTCCTCATCTCACACTTGGGTAGATGGTTATTACAAACTAAATGTAGGATCTTTATTTGCCTTTCTTTCTTCAGTCCATTCCAATACTCTCAAGAGTATTCCAAATTTTGTCCTAAATAGGCCTAGAAAAGTATATACAAAATGCACGTTCAGAATGAGAACTTTGAGGAGATTCATCACTGCAGAACAATCCAGTGGAGTCATTGTTAAGGGGAAATGGAGAGCCCAACAGTGAAGCTAAGAAACACTCAGCAAACCTAAGTAACCAGGGAGCATATTTGATGAGATGACATTTTTAATATAACTATTTTCTTAGAAATAAATTTAAAAAAAAAAAGCAGCAGTAACAGGATACATCATCACAGGAGAAAATCAAAGCTGCACTCATCTGCCTTTTCAGATGATACCAATTGGAAGATAAGGAAATGGGAATAAAGGCTCAGTTGATAATGGAACATGTACTTGGAATGACTCAAGGTAGGTGTGAAAATATCGGGAACAAATGACATTTCTGAGAAACCTACGTATATTGGCCTTGTTAATGAAGTTCAGATTCATGGTAACACTTTCCTGCTTCATGAGAATTTGCTTGCAGTGGCTTTTCTAACTGCAATGTGTTCAGCCTTTTCAGCCAACAGACATGGGAGGAAAAATGAAACCCCTCTGATGTCCGTTCATTGACAGCAGTGGGGATCCAAATTATACTAGTCTAAGAGGGCCAAGCTATGTCTTTGCCAAACCTTTAGACCACGTAGTAGAGAGCTTTCTTCTAAAAGAATAGAATATGTAAGCAAAACCATCGATTTTTACCCCTAAAAATAAATGTAGGTGGCTTTACTCGTGTCTACTGAACCACTGATATCGGTGTAACTTTACTGCACAAAGTTAGTATGTCCAATGCAATCAGCATCCTTTTTCGTTAGCTGAAAAAGGAGGAGGAGAAACTTCTGACTTCTGAAAGAAATCATTATATGAAGTCCCCACTGTTATCTACAAGAGAAAAGGAAGGATGAAGTGAGGCATTTATTGGCTTGCAATTCCTAATTTATGGGGCTAAAGGCTGTTTATTGTTGGCAGAGTTATTACTTGTTTTCAACCGATTTAATTTGTTGTGATTTGGGGTTTGTTTGTGCTTGGGAAGGAAAGGCTTCGTTGTATTAGTCATAGTAATTGTTGAGGAAGAAATAAATGAATGTTTCATGGAAAGGCTATGAAAGTGTTTCTTTTGTAGAAGAGCTACCTGAGGAGGGCTTTACATGTTCCTTGGAAGGCAAGCTCCAGATCTACCCTCCATTGCAGCTTTTGATTTTCTTTCTTCCTTTCCCAAACTGTGAGGGTGTGAGCAGGCTTGGAAAACACAGCTCCAAAAAAAAATCCTCACCTTCATCTCACCCGATGCAGCAAAGCACCAAAATGAGATTACCCTGAAGAACAGAGATAGTTATCTGATGCCAAATAGAGATGTCAATAGAGAGATACTTGTGATATCGGAGAGATGCTGCCAAAAGAGGGAAGGCTTAAATACAGGTATAGCTTTCTTTTAACAGAAAGCAACAAGAAGTATTTTCTCAATGGGGGGGAACAGAAAAATAAGCTCAGGTAACTTGTGCCTAAAGCCTTGAGGGCAACACAGTGGCAGCCTAAAAATTGATTAAAAGCAAATGAAATCCAATAGCTTCCAGGGCTATTTACCAGCTAGGACCAGGCAGACTCGAGTGCTTGTTGTCCTGCAACTGATAGGGACTGAAAAGCAGAAGAGATCTTTTGGGGATGCATATTTAGCACTGCAAATCCCTCTGATCTTTGAAGAGCTGCTTTTCCTCCTAGCCACTCTGAGATGCTTTTTCACTCCCTTTTGCGAGGGTATGTGGAAAGATGTGAGTGCACCTGCTTCATTTAGGCTATCTCATGCAGGAATTGAGATAAGTTCAAAGGGAATAATAAGCAACGGGGAAAGCGATAAACAAGCACAATGACGTAAACTGGGCAGACTAGTGATAAAGGACACAGTATCCAAGACTAAAACTCTTCAGCCACTAGTTGATGGGACACTAAAACTACAGGTTAGCCTCAAAGAGGTTCAACCTGGACTTTGTAACTGATAAGAGGGAAAAAGAAGATTAATAGGAGCGTTATGGGATACTCAGGGGGGAACTGTGGAACCATGCCAAAATTTTTAAGGAAATCTCCCTGACTTATATACACTTAAATATGAATATGTCACCATAAGCAACACTAGCCATAAAAGGGTGTGTCTGATCAAAGATGCCTTGTAGATGCTTGTGCCATCAATAACATCATATATGTGTAGGAATTACTACATATTTACAGCCGGAGTGACTCTGGCCCACCCTTTGATTTGATTGAGCTCTGCTTCAGAAGCAGCTAATAAATCAAGAGAAAGGGAAGTAGGATCTGCTGGTGTGGGTGTGCTGCTCACTTCAAGTGCATCAGGCTGCGGCCTCCGCAGTGGGGGAACATAAAAAGATTGCAATTACCTGGAGTGAGGCGCTGGTTTGTGCATGCTGGAAAGGGCAAGGTGAAGGGAATAGTGAAACTCGGCAATTGCTGTAGCAGATTGAATGCAGAATGGTTTTGCTTTTCACAAGGACAGGGGATGGTTGGAGGGACAGGTCACTCCCAGGTGACAGCGGGATGTGACTGTCCCAGATTTACCTCTTCCCGCCTTACGCAGCCCTCCAATGCTATATAACCATGCTTGGGACCCCAGTGAGTGCAAACCACAGCTTGGTCTTGTGCTGTAAAATATCACCAGGGGTGGCTTTCAGTGCAGCCACCAGTTGTATCCAGGGTACTTTGGATACTTTGAACAGGAAAAACATTAAAAATGACATCTTATGGCACTCACAGGCCATTTTAGGCTGCAGGCTAACAGAAAGGGCTTTTCCACAGAGTGTAGGAATAGAGCTGCAAGATATGAAAGATTCCTCATATTGATGTGTAAATATTATTTCACATGCACAAGGATAATATTTCCTTTTTGTCTTTACAGAAAACCACCAGCTAAACCTTGGCACTCCTTGGGGTTACCTTGCTCTCTGGTGGAGAACGGGAAACCTTGCTCCTGGGAAAGGCAGTGGTAGGTTTTGCATATATATATTTCTTTTTTTCTCCCTCCCCCCTTCTCAATTTTTGGTCTTAAGGACCCTGTGCTGGAATTGCTGCTGGTGTTGGTGAAACTGCTCCATGTTAACACTGTGCTTTGGCCTTGGGCAATTCTAACAGAAAACAGCCCTGTGGCTAATAAAGTGATCTGCAGAGTGTATTTACGCACTATTTAAACAAAAAGCAGAACTGTAAGCTGCCTATTTTTCCTGCTGAAGAGCTGGCCCGCAGGGTAAGCTGGGCAGCTGTCGCCCACGCTGTGATGACCCGAAGCATCGAGCGGGAACACGGCTTTGTGCAATGTTCACACAGATGATTTCTTCCAAGAACTGGGGGGTACCAGCGGCTATGCTCTTACTGCCAAAACACGGTCCCTCATCCGTTTCCTTATTTTATCCCTTACGGGGTAAAATATTATTGCGTTCTGCCGGACCTGAGAGAGCAAACTGGGACAGCACATATGAAATCTCTGTGTATGTTCAGCCACACATTTGCCATCCTGGAGCTAATTCATTTACATTACCTTGCAGCAAGCTGGACATAAATTGAGAGTTAAGCATAGCTGTGGGCAACTAGCTTTTTGTGCACAACTGCGGTAATAATTTGGAGTAATTTCTTTTGCTATTTTGTTATGTCAGTTTTTTAACATTTGTAAGCCATTTAAAATGAAGAGACACATGCAGGGGAGTTTGTTGTAACCATGCCTCAAGATGCCATTTAGAATAATTGTGACGCTCCAGCCCTGCACAAACCTTTCACAGGGAGGAGATAAATATACTTTATTAAAACAGGAGATGTCCACAGCAAAAACCAACATTAAATGACTGCAGGAGGCAACATAAAAATCACGTCTTTCAAAGTTCACTCCTTTTGGTGAACACACAGCCTCTACCCTGGCATAATTTTGCTTGAGGCGCGGGATACTGTACTAAAGAGAAGCCATTTAAGGGAAAAAAGTATGAACTGTCAATTGTATATGAAAATCGGAGTTCATTACTTAATGATTCAATGCTTTGATACTGTAGGGGATACTTCAAGATCGGGAAGTGTCTGGGAAATAAGTGGTCTCTGAGTTTATTGGACATATGCTTCTTTTTCTAAACAAATATACTGAAAAACAGTGTCCTGCGAGGGAGTAACTGGCTATGGTGCATAGTGGGACTTTGTTTTCTTATTAGGCGTTAGTTCAACCCTTCATTTTATCACTTAGAAATCTGAAATCCACTCTCAGAACTGCAAGACGTTTGCATAAGTGAAACATGATGGAAGAACATTTCAGCCACTAATCTTTAATTGGTGTTACAAGCTCGTGTAGATACAAAGCTAAGGGAAAATTTTTATTTCGGTTTTTTGGTTTTTACAAAACCTCTTAATAGTGCCAGGAACATGGGAGATGGGTCACAAAATGTCAATGAAACTACCACTAATATCTGTTCTGTGATTTTTGTATGTACCTTATGGAAAATTGGTCTTAAGTTTTCACATTCTTCTAGTTTCCAGATAGAGTGGGGAAAAAAAGCTTTGCAGTGATAGAAGGGGTAAGATTATGAAATGGAGCAGTTCAGTTCAATCTGGTCCCTCTTAGATTTGGAACTTTCTGTGAAGCCATTAAATAAATTATATGAGACACTGGAAGGAAAATTGTACGTCAGCACCTGATTCCTAATGATTTGTGAGATTTACAGAAAAAACATTACCAGTGTGTCCTTTCTCAAGGTGGTAGCCATACTTTTATATAAATTATTTTGCAGCAAGAAGTAATTTTTTACATAAAATGGCTTATTACATGCAAAACCAATAGTAATACTGAGAGTAAAAAAGAAGCAGAATTCAGCAAATTGGGTTATAGTTTATGGGTCAAGCTTGGCAAACTGGGAAGTTGCAACATTGCAGTGGATGTGGCAATAGCAAGGCTGATCAAAGTAATTGTAGCAAAAATACATGTGGAAGGTTGGGAACAAAAAGCAGCGAGTCCAGCCCTGAGCTAGAAGGCAATTGAGTTTCAGAAAGCAAAAGATAGGGTCAAAACAGAAATTGTGTGGTCTTAGAGCAAAGAGCACATGGATGAGGTGGAGGGGAATATGCTAAAAATGTGTGATGAACAAAAGGATAAATTGGTCCGGACACCTCAAAACAACTGGGAACATGTAACTTAGGCGCAGTCTGTTCAGATGTGAAGCAGGCACTGGAAGATAAGGGAAATGCAGATAACAAGTGACATGAAGCGTTCCCCTCCCCTGCTCCCAAGGACAACAGGGGTACAACAGTGACAGCCAGGACCAGGAGTCAGCGAGAAGAGCAGCACCAGCATCTGCAAACGCTGGCACTGCCGGGCCAGATCCTTCCCCAGGGAGGTGTAACCAGTGGTGGCCACGGCCAAGGAGTACGACGGGAAGAACTGTACCACGTGCCTGAGAGCCACCAGAAGATTTAAAGGCTGCTTTTCCCCATTATCTCCCTCAACCCCATTTTCTCTCCATAGCAATGAGAATTCACGTTTTCCTGGCAGACTCTTCCTAATTCCTTGACTCAACCTGCCAAACGTCAGAGGGAATTTGTGGCATCATGGAGAAGATGGGAATTAATCCTGAAACGCATCTCATCATGGGGTACTTGGTGTCCTTTCTTCCAGCTGGCACTGGGGAGATCTCTCTGTCCCTAATGCACCTCCTTTAAATCACACAGATGATGGCATAGTAATACAAATACAGAAAGTGGTCATTAGGGGGCCACAAAATAATACTGTGTTGGGGGGATCTGGCAGTGACCCCAGAGTAATTCTGCATGACCGGAGTTGGAGAATTTGCCTTGAGTGTTTAGGAAATCTTCTCTAAATGCTGATGCAATGAATTCAGAGTAGATTATAACTGGTTTCCTTTTGTCAGGTACTAGACTCTGATCAATTCTAGCATAGGTCAGGGTGCATTTATTTCATGTGCTTCAAGAAGTCAGACTGTTCAAAGCACTAACCTGAGACCAAAACTTTGCTCCATAAACAATACTTGGCGTTCAGGCAGAGGCAGTACAGGAGGCTACTGAGTAATCCTGCAGTGAACGCCGAGTGCCATTTTTCATGCTTTGGAAAGCAAAGGCCGTGGCATTAGGAGCACAACTTCATGTGACGGTGCCTTGAAGTTCAGCATGTCTGCTTTGCTTCAAGGGTCACTAGTAGCAAGGGCAGACAGGACAGTATTGCTCTTCTGAAACAGGGCCTCCCCTTGCCAGAGATCTTGGCATTGCTTTGCTGTTCCTCCAACACAGTCTGTCATATATTTAATCCAACCTGTAGGATCCTGACATTTTGGCTTTTTTTCCCACCACCGCCAGAGGACTGAGGATCACAGTCTTGTTCTTGCACAAAACCAGTGCTGATGCCTCTCGCATTAATTCAAGAGGCAACTGGTCCCTCACCAGCTGCAAACAGCCATAAATTGACCCTAGGATTTATTTGCATAATGATCTGATCCATTTTGTGCTGAAAAGTTGGTAGCAGCCTTTTTGGATTATAATGGCCTGGGTGAGTCTTTCCGTGCACCTTCTTAACTTCATAAAGACATGCAGTAGATGATGCTCTGTGTTTGCGTTTGTAGCCTCAAGCTGGATGGTTTGTTATGACACAAGTAGTTTGTGTTTTAACATATTGGGCATTTTTTATGTTCTGGAAGATTTATGATTAGCAAGTAGTCACAGAGCAACTCATGTTTTAGTCTAATCAGGGAAACAAGAAATTATTTTTCTCAGCAGTGGAGCTGTGATTTGAGTGTGTTTTCACAGTGTGAGAGGCACCTTGATAAGCCCAATTAGAGAAATACTTGTATTCTAATAGTCTACATTTGTTCACATCTCTGATCTTGTAGGGAAGGCTGCCCTTTTTTATTATTATTATTATTTTCTTAAAGAAACAGTCTTTGTCTTTTCATCTGTCTGGGGGATCTCAAAAAGGAAAGAAAATGGCAGTGTTTCTCTCTGCTGAGAGGATTTTTCCTGATTCTGACTGAGTTCATTTCAGAAGCTTGATCCAACTGACAGCCACGCCAGATTGCTACCCTGCTTATTGCTGTTGGTATTTAGATGCAATCAAGACTGGAGGCTTGATGACAGCCAAAGGTACCAGCAAGGAAATCTCCGATGACTCAGGCCACAGCAGCACTGGCATGGGGCAGAGTCGATGAAAAGCAGCAGGTCACTTAAAAGGCTAATTAGGATCATGCCCTTGAAGAGGCATTTTCTAGCACCGTTCTGAAGCTGGAGACAGATGAAGGTATGCACTTCATGTTACAAGTGCTAATCCTAAGTTTTCCAACAAGCACTTTGTTTGCAAAGTACAGTGGCTCTAAAGTGTATTTTAGTCAGAGAGACGGTGAGGTGTTTAAATAGATGATTTGTAACAGGCTGTACTAAGACATCCCCCTCCCCCCCCCAAAAAAAAAAAAAAAAAAAATCAAAGTGGCCATTTATTTGTGAGCTGAGCAGGCAGCAATTACCAGGCAGGGTAATGAAGTACCTCCTGGCCATGCTGGCTCTTTCCCATCCTGCCTCCAAATATCTGCACAGCTCAGAAGCGAGTGCAATGATACGTTCAAGGAGTGACCCCTGCTCTGCATTGCAGAAGAGTGATGATACCCTTGCAGAGCAGCACAGAGCAGCTGAGGGTGGGAGGTACAAAGGTGAAATCTCACGTTCGGGTCTACTTCTGCTGTGCTGCCTTTGTGTGGACCTGTGACTCCACAGGGTCGTCCTTCTCTTTTCATGCCTCTGCGTGCATGCTTAGGGGTTCCTAAAAAGCTATACCCAAGTGATTCAGCTGCCAGAAAGACCTTATAACCCTTTGGGAGGAAGGAGCGGCTGGAGAGCCTAAGAAACACTCGGTGTCTCCAGGAGGTCCGCTCTTCAAATACCCAGAGACCAGTCAAGCAAGGATTGTCATTATTCCCCCAAAATCTGAAATAGTCACCCGAGCCCTCCATGGCTAGAGGGCAAGCTGCTCCTAGCAGGAACCAGCCAGAAACAGGCTGGGAATAAACAGGACTCTCATTCTTACTTAAGTACCTGTGAATGCCAGTGATTAATGCTGCACCCCTGGCCAACTTCTCCCTGATGTAGGCAATCGGAGATGAACAAGAGACTTTGTAAATGGCTTTATAACATGGAAAACCTTGGATTTATGGTGATAGCTGATGTTTTCCCCAATATGCATCAACTAATTTCTTTCTATATTTATAGCCTGCATGTCCTCTAACCAGTCTTACACCATAGCAACAATACCAAGCTGATTGCTGTACCATTGCAACCAACCTCGGTGGCAGTGAACAGATGTATTGTTGCTTCAACAATAGCAGAGGTTTCATTTCTAAAAAATATTATTTAGGTCTTTTACTCCAGTCACAGACATTATCTTTTTGTTTTCTGAACTTCTAGTGAGGGAAAACTAACAAAGTGCTTTATAATGTTTTCTGTTTAATGGGATTCATGGCAAGCAGGACTGAAAAGCAATACAAACAGAACAGGAAAGAATTTTGTGTTCAGTTCTCGTTTACTCAGAATTCCTTAATTTATCTTTCTAGATGTATTGCATGCTATAACATCTCCCCTTTTGTTACCATAAATCGGCAGATGAAGAACTCTCTAAGACTCAATTTGGAGTTTTAGAAAGCAGGCATTCTTTATTGCAGCGCTGGGTGCAAGGTGGAATTTCCACAAATCAAGCACACCTAAGGCTAGATCACCGTTACATTTATACACAAAAGTTATAAGGTAGTACACTCCCAGTTACAATGATTGGTTAGTGATTTACATATAATTATAATATCGGTTATGTCATTCTCTTCTGTTACTACGCTTGCGCGGGGGAAGGGTCTTCACCTGGGCAAGGGTCGTCTTGACCTGTGGGTGTGGTTTTTTAGTATTATAATGAAGGCATTTCACTTCAGGACACCTTAAAAGTAGGTTTTGTTGCCAAGTTGGCCAGCTAGATATCTACCTTGCCAGGTTGTCAAATAACTCATCCCATATACAGTAGAACCTAGGGGCTCTGGTTATGGTCTAGAGAGTCCAGAGAATAGGGAATAGGGACTTCAAGCAACACAGCCTCAAATAATAAGTAACACAGCATCCTATACATAACGCTACCATAGGGGCTAACTTATTAGAATCAAAATGTTCTTATAGTTGATTATTTCACAACCTAAAGATTCAGTAAAACTTAAGATACTCTTCAACACTTTCTCTGATTTCTTTTCACTGAAAATGAAGGAGTAGAAGAAAACACTACCCATGTGCCTGGTGTGGTTTTTTTAAACTTTTCTTGGTTTGATCAGTTTTGTTGCAATGGGTGAATTTTCAGTTTCCTGTCCCCAAGACATAAACCTCTGGGTTGTTTACTTCTCCCTCTCTAAGTTTCAGTCTGTTGATAGACTGCCTTTGACAGCTCTGAGAGGCTGAGTGATTGTCCAGAAAGACAGTGCAGGTTTTAAAAATTGCTTTTTGAATTAGAAGCTGTCTGGCTCACTCTCATGATGATGCACTGAAGACATGATCCAGCAGAAATCAGCCCTGCTCAATACCTTTCATTGTATATTTGCTACCGGAGAGAATTCAAGCATCTTCCCTAGTTTTATTAACTTCCAGAAACTTATGGCAGGATTTTAGCAATTCTCTGCTAAGTATTCAAGGGGGGTGGAAAGAAAAATCGATGGCATGTGTTTAAAATTCACAGTCTTCTCTGTGCTGAGCATGTGTAATGCTTCATTTTGTGACTACGTATTCAGCTCCAGCACCATGATCAGACATCACTGAGAAGACGCATCTGACAGTAGCTTCCTACAGTGAGTAAACACCCCTCTGTATGGATGCTGTTAGGAAAAACATCATCATTTGCCAGTTGTTTGGGTTCAGTCCATGGGTTCCCAGGCAGGAAAAAGCAAGAACAGCTGCTGGCATCAGGGGCAGGGAAGGGATGCTGTTTGTACTCTGGCGCTGCTGGGGAGGGAAGGGATCAGTGTCTGGCCTCCATCCCACTCCTTTCTTTGGTCCATGGGGGCAGGAAGGGCTCATCAGTTTCTGAATGCCAGTTTAACCTGGGTGGCAGGTGACTTTGGTAGCTGTAAGGACCAGAGACAGCTTTTCAGATTTGCACGTGCTGGAATATGTGTGGCTTGTGGTCCCACTCCTCCTCCTCTGTGAAGGTGGCTGAAGGGCAATGTCTGTCCTTAACAAGATCCTCACTCTCAGCTGCTGCTGGGGCAGGAGAGGAGCAGGGATTCAAGCCTTCCTCCTCCTGTCTCCCCAGTCTGCTTGGAGGCTCCTGGTCCTGTTTGCCAAGCCGGACCTCCCACTGCTGAGATGCACCCAGCTCTACATCACCGTTAGTAGCGCTCCCTAAACAGCCATGTTGGCAAACCCAGATGGCTGTTGTATACCAGACCCCAATTAAAGTTTATCCTTTGACCCCTTTTAGGCTCTTTTTTCCTCATCTCCCTTCCTCAATTCTGCTACTTCATTCATTCAGGGTATTCTTTCCAGCAGAGATTGCACGTTCCTCTGGCTCCTGTTTTCCTTGTTCTGTCTGTTACAGGAATTCAGATTATTGCCTCCGGGGCTCAAGTGGAGTCCAGATTCAGTTCAACTGCATTTTCTCATCTCTGATTCTTTGGCTGAAAGGGCATCTTTCAGAGTGGTGTTTCTTCTGATGGATAGACAAAATGAAGGGGGGGGGGGGGGGGGGGTAATCTCTTAACTTGGTAGAGCTTGTCTGCCTAACACTACAATTGGGAAACTTAGTTACTGCTACACACTTGCCAGTACAAAACAGACCAAATATTTACTGCCATTTTTATTTTGTTTATGATTGCTACAGAAAATTAACGATGTTGTTTTCTTTAATCTGATTCCTCATATTATGCCCAGCTCTTTAAAGAGCACAGCCTAACACTAGGTGTGTGCAGTAGACCTGCTGACCTGATTTTGCAGTGGGAGCTTAGCAAAGGGTCTGTCCCAGGGCTGCTGTTAGCTCAGCGTGTTTATTCGAGCTGGTTTGGGGTGGGGGGTGGTGGTCCTGAGCAATGCAGCAGACACACAGCTTTACAGTAGCACGTTCACTACCAGCGAGGGACTGATCCTGACCCCAGCGGAGTTTGGTGCCCTTGAGCAGAGGCAGCGGCTTGTTGCAGCACATCTACTATTGCAATAAGGACAAAACCCAACTTGTTTCATACTGCAGAGCAAACTCTGTAGGGATCACTGGTGTCACTTATGTCGGGAACTGGTGCAAATGGTACTGAATCTCCAACCCACAGCCTACTCCTGCTGTAGGACTACAGCCCTCTGGTGGTACCTAGCCACGTATTTTGTGAAGAGCTGCATAACATTATAGCTGAAACTCAACTTTGGGCCCTGACCTTTATGGTGTTGCCTGGAGGGATAGGAATATTTCTGGGGGAAAAGTCCAAAAAGCAGGGTGCAAGTCAGCATCCAGCTGTGATGCTCTGCGTTGGAAATCTGCACCAGAGAATAATTTGTGAAGCAAATACAAATGCATGCAAGAGTTCTTAAGAAATGGGAGGATATGGATATCACAGGGTTGGGAGAGGCCTCAGAAATCATTGCTGGGGCACTAAGAGGCCAGTAAGGAACCCCCCTGTAGTGTCCTGACAGTCATCAGTAAACTCTTTCCTAAGGTAGGATAAACAAAACATCCCTCAATCCTGGGCAACGTTTGCTTAGCCTGATCTTTAAAGTGCTTCAGTGACTGAGATTTTGCAATCTTTTGTGTCCAGTGCTTCGTTAGAGGATCAGTTAGACTACTTTCCTCATAACTCATTCATATCTTACATTGCACAGTTTAAACTCATTATTTCTTGTCCTATTCACTATGGACATGGAAAAGAAAAAAAAAAACACCACAAACCTTTTTTCAGTGTGCTGGACTCTTTCATGTTTGAATGTACATCACTTTGAGTCGTCCTTAAAGCTAATCAGCCCAAATTCATTTTGTCTTCCTCATCGGTCATATTCACAAAGAAGTTCAGCTCTGAACACCTTCACTGCAGCTCTTTTCAGCCGTGTGACATGACATACTTGGACGTGGCCTTTTGAGCATCAGTTCTCTAAGTGAAGAATAACCTCAGTTTCCATCTAATGAGACCTTGCTGTGAAATGCTCGTGACACATTTCATTAGCACGCCCTGCTCTGAAGTCTCATTCTGGACTACAGGAACAGGAGACTTTGGGCTATAGCATCAGGCTCTGAATAAAGCAAAATAACTTGAAAAGACAGCAACAGTGAACTGAGTGCCTCAGCTGGACTGTACTGGTAGAGCTCCACTGTTGTCTGTGATTAGTTCATAGCAGCTGAATAGACAGACCAACAAGCTGTCATATTGTTACTGAGCTTGGAGGATTAATTTGAAAAACCTGAGCAGGCTGCCTGTGGGGAGCTGTTTCAACTCTTACCCTGTCTCGCCCCACCGATGTTGAAAGGGTTTTCCCCATGAGGAAAGGAACAGAGCTGGAAGTCCCCTGGGTAAGGAGGGTACAGGAGCCCCAGGGCCGCAGCCTGCAGCCACGGCCAGCACAAGCTCAGCTGCCGATCTGGCAGAGCCCAGCTAGGGCTGGGCCTGTTCTTAGCAGAAAGATAAGGTTTCATTTGGATTGTGGGTTTTTTTTTTAATTTGTTTTGACTTAGCATGAGGAGCTTGTGTTGGCATAGCCAAGCAGCAAGGGGTACGAGCAGGTTGATGGCGCGGCCAAAATATACTCATATTGTGCATAAGGGATATAACCAAGTTAGTCTGCAAAGGAGTTTATAGCAATACAAGCAATTAAAGAAGAAACAAACCACCCACTTGTACCGGGGATTTACTGAGCTGTCCAGTGGTAGGTAAACACCTGTTCTGGGGCAATGGTGGTGTATCACGTAGTGCATTTAAATGGCAAAGAGCCAGCCTTCAGATTTTGTTTTCCGAAGAACAAGTTGCACATATTCTCGGGACAAAGAGGGAAAGATACAAATTGTTTCTTTATGTTCCTTCTTGTTTATACTGCAGGCCTTAGGTTAAAAAGATTGCGTATTTTGCATAGAAGTGCTTATGTATACACACTCACTGATTTAAATCTAAAAAGCTTCCAAGCAGTTTGTCAGACGTTTCATTAACGTGTGTATAGATAACCTTTCAGTCTGTGAGCCATCTCTAAATAGGAAACTGTCCGGGATCCCTTTGTAAGAAATTTACCTTGGTGGTCCATTAGATGAGCCAAATAATTCAGTGCATAACAGGAGCAGATTGATTCTTCTGTGGTGTTTTTGATGCTCTCTGAAAAGGAGAATAACAGTTACAGTCTAGGCCAAACTGTTTTTCCTTTCAGGCTGTCTCATTCTGGTTTGCTGCATTTGAGTGTTCACGAGCTGTCTGGAGACCAGGGTGTCTCCTTAAGCCACCTAACTAAAAGTCAGAACCTCTGTCACAAAAAGTTACTAACACAGAGCCTGAGTCGTCTAAGCTTGCTTTGACCCCAGTAAAGCAGTATCTATAGCAAGTCAGCAGGAAAAACAGCCCAAGGTGAGATCTTACTGAATCAGGAATCCCACCTTAGAGAAAGGCATGTAATAGCAAAATATGCAATAGCATATAGAAAGACATGCTATAGCAAACTCAGATTTTCCTAGTAGAAAGCATGGGATAAATTTTAATAATAAAAATCGGCACTGTAAGGGTTCCCCTGCAGACAGACCGCTCTGTTTAGGGACACGGTGGGTCGCTAAGAGGCCTCTACAGAAATTTTCATTTTATTACCTAAGGAGTTAAGGTGCATGCTCAGCATGGAGTCAGGGCTGCTTCCAGCCCCAGAGAGAGGGATGGGATAGTACTCACATAGGCTATTATTGTACGGAAAGGCTATCTAAAGCCTAAAAATCTCTTGCCATGAAAATACACTGCCCACAATCCAGCAGAATCTACTTTCTGATCTCTTCTGGAAGACTAACTTTGTAAAAAGCTCAACTACATTGTTCGGCTGGGCAGGCTTGTCCAGCCAAAGAGCTGCAAATACCGATGTGTTTGTGCAGCATGGAAAGCAGTGATTTCACGTCCGCTGCTTTATAAATATCCCAAACATTTCTAAAAAATCTACCCATTTTGCTATTTATGTAGTTCAGAGGCTACGTGTGGGGCTGCACAATGCGTGTGCAAAGCCTACTTTGATTTTCTGAAAGATCATTTGTTCTTTCCCCATTGCACTTCCAAATAATCTGAAGCAGAATAGGAAAGATGCAGAAAACTTCTAATGAACTTTTTTTACCTTTTGATTCAGATTTGATAACGCAGAACCCAAACTTTGGAGTCGCCTGAGCACCCAGCTTCTTTCTTTGCCTCTGCACTTGCCGTCAGTGAGGCCACTCTCCGTTAAAGTTCCAATGTGTGCAATTTAAATATTCATATAATATGTTTCCATTAAAAAATGAAAAAGCGACTTTGACATAAATGAATTATTAACAGAGGTCTCAACATTAGACTGTCTTGGTGTTGGGCTTTTCGGCTAGGTGAGTAGATACGCTTCTGGAAGAACAGGCCCAAGAAATGGGATTTTGCAAAGGGAAAGGCTGGGAAAAAAGTACTAGAGAAAATACATCCATCATTTCCAGAGAAATTAAAGCCTCTCAGGGAATGGCAGCACACGAGACTCCATTACGGTGGGAGCTGAAGGGAAGGAAGGAAGGATGGATGGATGGATGGTGGCTCCCCATGGGATAATACGGTATGTTCATCAAGTCACGAGAGGACATGGCACTTGGCTATCTCCAAGGAAACTGACCTCCCAACAGGGCCCTGTTAAGCATGGGGCTTTTAGTACCACTGCTCCTTTAATGCTTCTCATGCCAGGTAGAAATAATCTGCAGAAAAGGCTGACAGGAAGAAGCATGAAGTGAGAACTAAATGGCCAAATCTTGTACTTGGAGCAGGAGTCACACTGACTTTTATACACCATCCCATCATCCTAAATGATTGCAAAACTGTCAAATAACAAAAATCAAGCGCTGCCATCCACTCACACCAAAATCCTGGCTCAGCAGCAGGCCTCTGCGCACAGCCCTGGGGACAACACCATGGGACAAAGCTCTCCCCCCAGCACAGCCACGAAAGGCTTTGAGCTCAGCCTCTGAAACTGCAAAGCGCTTCTTTTGTTGTCCATGGATAACGCTTTAATCTGCCGAGTGAAAGCTGGACGTTGCTCTCTTTTATTCTGTCTGTACACAATTGCAACGCTCAAAAAGAAAAGCCCCTCGCCCCCCCCATACCCACTGCTCCTCCGAACTGCTGACGCCCGGATGGGCAGCCCCAAGGCGGGGCCATTGGGATTTATTTAGTTCACTGCTGCAGATGATGCCTTTAGTGCCACAAACTGCCCTGGAGACAAGTCCTAATCATCTGGGGGTGTGATTATGTTCAGTTCTTCCTCCCCAAACCCCCCAGACGTAATTCAGATCCAGACTGGAGAGACAGGCAGGCACGCAAGAGGGGACCCCAGCATTGCATAGCCCTCCCAAAGCCATGTACAGGAGCAACTTCCTCCGTGAGGTGCGCAAGGAGAAGTACGAGCGGTCGGATGCCTACGATGAGCTGCGAGGCTCCCCCGAATTCGACAGCTTGGCGCAAGCCAGGGGCCTGGAGAACCTCCAGGAGCTCAACGAGCGCTTCGCCATCTACATCAACCGGGCACGCGTGCTGGAGCAGCGCAACACCATCCTGCGCAAGCAGCTGGAGACCTTCCAGCGCGTGGACGAGCTGGTGGGCTTGGACGAATCCTTCGCTGGACAGATCGAGTTCAACCGCCAGCGAATGCGGGAGCTGGCATCTGACCGAGCCAAGCTGGAGCGGGAGGAGAAGGATGCCCAGCGCATGCTCGATGAGTACCGCAACAAGTAAGGCTTGCGAATGGAGGAAGATAGGTGGTATTATTTCCATAGTTAACCTTCGTAGTAAGGATGGGTTTGGTGTCACTAGCTGCTTCTCGTGCACAGGTGATGCCTCTCCATGTGTATCAGACTTGTAGCCAGGGATGGCACGTAAGCCCATGGTGAAAAGTAAGGTGCCAGGACTTAGGGAGTTCCAGCTCTGCATTTCATGGTCTCACTGCTACTAGGTGGGCAATCACCTTTTCCCTTCCATGGCAGCAGGTCCTCGCCGTGGCACGTGTTGGTTACTGTTGCTCATTAGCTTTAGGAGGATTATGTTCTGAGCTGCAAAGAGGGCATAACCCAATTAAAAAACAAACGGCTCGAAGCAAGTCTTGTGTCTGAGCAGCACAAAGTTACACAACCCCAAACATCTGAAATGTGTGGGACATCTCTGAGAAACTCTTATTTACAGGCATTGTGAGGCACCTGGGCCAGTCTGTGCCAGCCAGGACAGATGTGGGATGAAAAGAAAGTAAACAAAGTTGTTCCTGGTATGTGAAATTTGCCTAATTACTCTCCTCTTCTTCCTTGCATCCCACTATTTCCATCTCGTGCTACTAAAGCAATAGCTGTGAGAACAGTTTTCCCCTAACTTCACCTCTCTTTAACCTCAGTGGCACCATAAATCAAAGAGCAGGAGCCTTGGGGGCTGAGGCATACGAGTGCCTCCAGACACATGTGGTCCCTTCCCTTCAGCAACAGGCACTGTTGGCTGTGTTGCTTAATTCATTACACAGCGAGACTTGGTGAGTGTTACTCATAAAAGGACTGCTCACAGGAGAGAAGGGTCTTGGCTTCCTGTTACTTATGGGTCAGGGTTTTTTTCCCCCTAAACGTCTATCTGGCAGTTCACCCAGGAAAATTTGGCAGCAGCATGGAGGCTGAAGAGGAGCTTTTCATGCTCTTCCCCACCAAAGAGTGAGGGGTGAACTCCATATAACATGCTTTAGCTTAGAAACACTTTTCACTGATAGTGATGGGAAGGAGAAAAATGAAATATTTTCGACAAATGCAGTCTTGGTATAAGCGCAGCCACTCCCAGGCAATGCTCACCACACTCACCAGAAACATTTTTAATAAGGCAGAAGGTGAATCATCTGGAGCACTGTCTTGCTGCTGCAGAAGTACAAGTCCCTCAAGATTTCATCCCTTGTCTCCATCACAGACTTTTTGTCTGACCTTGACCAAACCACATGATTTTTCAGTCTGCTCCTCCGCTGATTTTTCCCCTCCTCTGGACTAGAAAGTGTAAGACAGATAATATTTTCCTTTTCTGTCTCCAATCATTTTTCAACTGGAAAGAGCCAGAAAACAGGTGCGAGATAATTGACGTTGAGGCCATCTGTGTCTTTAGGCCATGGTCCAATGATGTATCGCTATCAGCAGCCGTACAGTCCTAATGCACCCTCATCCTGCCCTCCCCAGCCCTGCACACTGCTCAGAGCACGCCATCTGATCTGCCGTGCTGCCACAGCTACTCCTGGGGCCACCCTGAGATTTGAATCAAGAAAATGAGCTGGCTAAAAAAAAAAAAATAAATTAAAAAAAGTATCTCCAACCCAGTTCAGCGGGCTGCCATGCAAACAGCCCAGGGGGGCTCTGAGCTACGGCACAGCTATAGAAAAGCCAAGCCCTGATCTCTTTTTCTCATCTGACAGCAGAGAATAGCCCATCCAGGTGCACTGAGGCTTAATGCTGGAAAAATGGTCAGATGTCCACGATGCCCTGACTCAGTGCCAGCGAGGAATAAGCACCTGATTAGGCAGTTCTGTATTCCAACATTCATGAGCAGGAAATTCAGCTATGAGCCAATGCTATAATTTAGCTGTTGGCTTTGATACTTGTTCATATGTTATTATTACACGGTGTCCGTGAGATTTTGACGGAAGTCAGTACGTAAATGTCTAACTGCATATTAGTTAAAATTATGTGCAAATTGTATAGAAACATGCAGTGCTATGGTATGGGCAAAAATGCGTTATCTCTGTCTGGAGTATTTCAGGCAGGGGAAGAGCCATAGCAGTGAAATACACAACTTTGATTTCAACAACTTGCAAGAAAAATTGGCAAGAAAAAATTAGAAAAACTGGTAGGAAAAAATGAGTTTGTACTGGCAACCTTTTAACGGATTCCTGCGTCCACCTGTGCAGTTTGTGGATTAACTGCCTGTATAGTTCCCCAGCAGCAGGATTAGTGATCTGATGCAAAGATAATTTAGTTTTTATTAGAGTTGCTTTATGCAAGCTGTAAATAGGTGGGGAAGAATAGAGGACATTGAAAATCCTGGGGGGGAAACACCCAGAGAAGGGGCTGTGCTTTTTGAAAGTGAGATTTAGGACCTGTTACAGGGGTAGTTAGTGACGACTTAGAAAAAATGGATGGTGCCTTGTCATACAGTCCTGGGATGTTCACTCAGCAGCTGTAAACAAAAGTAAAAAGGAAACTTTTTGACTATATCCAAGCCAACAACGTTGCAATTTAGAAATTAAAGATACACAGGGCCATTACAGTGGAAGGGCAGTGGCCGCTTTTTAACCAAATTGCCTTCAGTTTACATCAAGAAGTGAATTTTGGTTTTATTTTTTTCTCTTGGGAGCTGCTGAATTTGACCTGAAGACAGACATGAAAGTTCCTTCAGCGTCTGAAAAAAATTGGTTGGGTTTTGACTTGCAGGCGTTAAAACAAGGCCAGTGCTCTGATGCCATGTACTCTGCCTTCTCACCCTGTTTCTAGCTCAAAGCCATCCCGATGGCTATGATTTCAGCTACTTAAACTTCTAAGTAAAGGTCTCTCAACAAAATATGGGAGGAATAATGTTCCGTGACGTGTTAGGGCCTTGCCATGCTGCTGAAATCAGAGGTATTCCAGTGCTGAAGACCTGCTCTCCTACCTGGCTGTGTGCTCAGTTGGCAGCAGGCAGCACGGGTTTCTTGCTTCATTTTGAAACATAAAGGATCTACTTTTGGCACACTAGGATTAACAAAATCTCTTAGAGTGGAGCGTTGTGTACCAATTAATTGACAAATGCCTGTGTCCTTCACTAATGCAAAGAACTTTAGCTCTTACAACCCATTCTTTTACTCACATTCACAATTTGGGAAATAGATTTATATCTATAAGTAAACCTTTTAAAGCTACATTTATACACGGTAGGGCCTGGGGCTACCGGCTCTGTACAATTAAATGTGCATGAACCATTGAAAAGTAGATCTTGGGTTAAAATTTATTTTTAAATCCTCTGTAGTCACATTCATAGCTTTTCACATTAACATGAGCGATTCAGGCTCTGTACCAGTGGGGAATTCTCTTGAAGTTGCAAAAAAAGCATCGCTAAGAATTGTTTGGATGCATCTCATAAAAAGGCTAATTATGCTAATTTTATTGAGCATCATTATTATAGCAATGTTGCATCTGGCTGTGGGAAAGGACTGTATTTCTCTCTCCATGATATTAGGAAAGATGCTGAAACCCAGATTTTAGCACCCTTGACTGAACAGGATTAATCAACTTCAGAAATTAAGCGTCTTGCTAATCGATCGTTTCATTTAAAATTCATTCACTGCTAATCATGTGGGTTTTGCATGCACTATGATTCCCTGGAAGTTGCTAGACACAGAAATTGGCACTGTGTTCTCCAAGCTGCGCTGCGTGGTGATGCTTAGACAAGCTGACACCCTTTGGGGCCGCAGTGGAGACCCAACACCCATGAGAGAAAACAAAAACAAGTAGGAAAACACGATAGCTGGGATATGGGGAGCAGTAGGGACTCCATAGCTGGTGACCACTGGCAAAGCCGTCTTCAAGCCCTGTCCGCAGGGGTTGTCTCTGTGCTGCTGCTGCTTCTCTGGTGATAGGGAGAGCTTTATCCTGCTGCAGCTGCAGGTAAGGAGGTCCTGCCTGCCCTCCACCCCCTCCTCAGACTGCCAAAATCTTGCCGCGTGGCTGTCAGCCACTTGATAGCAGCTTCTTGATAATGCAGGTAGCAATCTGTTCATAAATCAGCAAAGCGCAGCCCTCACGAGGCTCATCCTAGCTTTCACAGTATAAAATACAAGCATTATTGGCCTGTCCGTCATCCTTGCAGGACCAGCATTTTGCAGTTTGTGCTCTCTTTGGCATCCCAAATTACTGCTGCCTCTATTGACAAAAGGCTAGCGAAGTGCCTCAGGGAAACTGAAAAGGAGAAAAGTAGTAGAAAAGTTTAGCGTGGGCTTGTGGCAAGCCAAGAGGTTTCATATATTGCTGGAAGAGTTCAGTAGGGTTCAACAGAGAGGCAGCATTTCTCTTCATATTAAAAGCACAGGCTTGACACCAAATGGAGTATCTGGCCACTGAGCATCACGAGGATGTATTGCGACTGTTTTCTCTTTGGAGGGGAGCCAGCCCTTGCACTGCAGCAGAGGCAGGGTCTGAATAAAAAGCGCCTTGCCCTGGCCCCATCTTTTAAGAGCAAGCACAGCCTGTCTGTCAGCTGGGGATGGGAAAAGAGATTTACAGTGCTGCTGGAGCGGTGCTTCCCAGGTGGAGAAACAAGCCTAGCGGTGGGCTTCCCTCCTGCATGCCCGATGCTCTCACCAGGGCAGTGCCCCGAGCTGTAGGGGGGCTCAAGGGGCTTAACAAGTACCTCTAAATCTGTGAGTGCCCCAATAGAGGGCTGCTAACCTGAGAGGTGAGGTGATGGGAACCTTTAAAGCTCTTACCTGCCTCTGTTTGAGGCTGGCAGCCCCCTCCACTCTATTTCTTTTCCCCTATGCAAAAAACAATTAATACCCCATTTTTCTAAACAATCCAAAAAGGTTTGTTGCACCCCTAAAGCTACTTGTCTGGATGAGAAGGTTTTGTTTTTTTTTTAAAATGAAGCAGATGAACCTCATGGCTCTTAAAGGTCCGGGAAAGGCTGACCAGAAGCCATCTAAGAAAAACATGACCTCTTTTAAACATGTCCAGCTAATTACTTGAACATTGAAATCAGGTTTGAAGCATAACAGGGCTGCAATTTGTCGGCCATTGCACTTACATAGATACATTTCAGCAGGCACAGAGACATCGTGAGGTCTCTGAAGCATTTCTAAGAGATCCTTAGCCCTTTTGCACTGAGCTGCTGGAGTAGATGATAGAACATCACTTAAAAGCAATCCTCCTTCAAAGGATAATCACACAATACTAACTTTCTCAAGGCTGCCAGGTGGATTTATGGCTGTGTGACACAGCAAGTGTTTGAGTTATTTGAGAGAGAAGGAAAATGTAGCTGAATATTTCAGTCATTGAAGGAATTTCCGAGTGAGGCTCTAGCAAGTTGGCAGGTTTGAGCAGGTCTGAATGACATTAGGGCTGAGATTTAGACCCTGACTTTATCGGATGGTGGTATATTACTAGGAGTGTAAATCCAGCCTTTTATTGTAGCTGATTTCACAAGCTGCCACAATCTGCTTCACTCTTGCTCAGTTGTCAGAAAATATCTATGTTAACGAAGTGTTTATTGTCAACTGCACACAAAAATTTTATATGATAGAAAATTTGGTTGGAGGTGAGCTACTTGATAAACAACAGAAACAAAGGCAGTCTCGCTTTTGAAGCTGAATAGACTTGGTTGTATCCTTGGAAGTGAACCCTGTGTTACTACAATTTGGCAAAAAGACATTGTTTTAGTTTTGTCAGAAAATAGCACTTCAGCTGAGGAGGCCCAGCAATTTGTAGGAGTGATATTGAAGTCAAACCTCATCACTTTCACTTGTTTCTTTACTGTTCATGGTAAGAATTGAAAACAGACCAGTGACCAGCCCTGCTAATATTATGGGATTTCAGAAGAAGGGAAAGTTGGGAAACCAGAGCACCAAGCTAAGTCCATTTCTTTGTTCTGCCAAGTTCTTCCTTTGTGGTCCTGGTCAGTTCACAAGTGACTCCATCCCTTCAGCTTTCCAAGACACGTTGAAAGAGATGAGAATAACATTGGCTGTTCATCCTTCTGGAGATAAAAAGAAAGAAGCGAGGTTGACATGACCATTGTAACTTGATCCTTGATGTGTTCAGTCCAGGAACTGACAAGTTTCCTGTTGACTGGAACAAGTCCCTTAGATGCCACCAGCATATCTGGGCTGAATCGGTGATTTCAGAAGACAGGCGAGGGTTTATGTTCGATTCTGAATTACAGCCATGTTCATACTTGTGTTGATGCCATTGCTTGTACTGCAAGTGAAGGACGTTCACCGCCAGAGTTGATTTGTCAGCAACCAGGAGGGTTTCTTGTAGAAAGTAAGAAAAGGACAGATTTTTATATCTCTGTATCTCTATTATTTTAGGGAAAGCAAAGGGATAAACAGCAATAGACTGTATTTATGTACTTTGGCACTGGCAGCAGATGGAGTTTGATGAGCCACTTGTTCAGTACTGGTGGCAAAGTCCCATTGCCTTGTACTACAAGATGCTTCTGGCTGTTTTTGTTATATTTAATGGGGTCTCATTAAACCATACCTCCTATTAAACATTTTATGTATAGTTTATTTAGGGAAAGGAGTAAACAACAATAATCAACAATTAGGAAGTTTTGTACTCTGCAGCTAAAAGGATTTCTTAGAAGATAATTTTCTCTAACATACAAATACAGAGCCCTAATTCTTAAAGAATACGTGCCGTTTCCTCAAATGAAATATAAACATAATATACATCCATTGTTCACTCCGTACAGGAACATGCACATTATGCACTTGTGGACATTTAATAAATGCATAAGAATAGTTGGCTAAATGCAGTCCTTACTAAGACTCTCATGTGATTTTGACCAAACTGAAATATGAATTGCTATTAAAGAGGACTCAAAGCTTGATCCATCAAAGCCGCCTAATTCAACATTATTCATACACAATCAATATGTGAAATTGCAACCTTTGTGTCTAATGTGTCTGTCATGAAAATGCTTATTGAACAACATCAGGTAGAACAGAAAACCAAGTACAATGTAATTAAATGCTAATGTGCCAACGTAGCAACTATTCACATAGTAACCACTGATGAATGGCTGTCACTGTAGTCCAACGCCAATCAAATAGACTTTTATTGTAAATAATCTGTTCTTGGGCTTTCTGTGAAAAAGTGATAGCAAATGTGTGGCATTCCATTGTCTTCAGCTACATAAGATGAGGACAAGAAGTTAGTCAATTCTGCAATTACTCTCAGCATCTGGGACCAAAAAAAAAAATTAATGCTAATTACATAAATGTTTTGGGCCCTTTCAAGATTCATATTCTGCTTTAGTGTGAAGCGTATATCGTGCATGATAGTGCAGATGACAATGCAGTTTGCAGAAGGATGAACCATTGAACTTCATCATCTCCTTTATTCTATTTGCAGGTATAGAAATGAACGTGAATATCAGCAGAGGCTAAAAGAA
This sequence comes from Aptenodytes forsteri, assembly GCF_000699145.1. Classification (NCBI taxonomy): domain Eukaryota; kingdom Metazoa; phylum Chordata; class Aves; order Sphenisciformes; family Spheniscidae; genus Aptenodytes; species Aptenodytes forsteri. The sequence continues at coordinate 6,712,322 of NW_008795672.1, read as the reverse complement.
ACCCTTGAACGCCTTAATAAGGTAAGCCTGGAAAAATGGAAGAGGAAAGGTCTTTATCATTTATTTCCTTTGGTTTCATTTACTACAGCAAGCTGCTTTGAAGAAGCAGTGGGAAGATAAAACATTAGAGCAAGACTTTTCTTGTCATTATGCACTGATGAAAAGTTCTCCTTCCCCTCCATTCCCCCTCCCTAAGCCTTGTGCAAATGGCTGAGCCTCGGTGTGTGCGTACGCGCTGTATAGCGCCCTGCTCCGTACAGTCCTGCTAATTTTGGTCATGTAGCACGTGCCATCTGCAGCCCACAGCCTCAGCTGTGCTCAGGACTTCATTAATTTTTCAGTAAGACCAAGGACTAGGAGGATCTACTGGGTAACACTCCTTTTAGAGCATCAGCAAATGGCTCCTGCATTCATTTTGGGACCTGGAGTTGAAATACGTGTTGCTTCTTCCACATCCAATGTGAACTTTGCAAATTCACCCTCGCTGAAGATTTGGCACATGTTTACATGCCTTTAAGAACTCTTTTTAACTCTTTTAACTCTTTTTTTTAACTCAGAAGACAATTTCTCTCTGAATGAATTCAAGTCTCCACAGAGAGGTAGGAAGAGCCCATTTATTAGTCATACCGTGCAGCCGATACACACACCTAAGAGTCTGGAATATGACTGGAGAAAACGTGTTTGTTGCTAAATACCTTCTTCCCCCCCTTTTTTTTAATACAGCTACTGTATTAAAGTATATTTAGAACTGATATCATGGCATGAGAAAATGCTGATTGTGTCCAAGTCTTGAAGTCTGGTGGGTCTCAAAGCTCCTCAGCCCCTTGCAGGATATGGTCAGCCCTTCCCAGGACAGACCCTCAGCTTCCCATTAGGTTTCCAAATAAAACAAAAGCCACAAAACCCCCTGATTTGTTCCTTTCACAGTGAAACATGAGGAATGTTTACATCGAGCTGCACTTCCCTGAACTAATACCATGGGAAGAGAATCTAACAGTCCTAGATGCAGTGAGCTGTTAACAGAAAACACGTTGACAACATTGTTTGCTCAATGTGTGTCTTCACTGGCGGAATAAAAGTTGTACATGTACTTTCCAGTATTTGTAAAAAATTAGTCTTTAAAGGAGCTAAATAATAATAATAATAATAATAATAATAATCATAATGCTCAGAGAAAAGGTGAAAGTTTACTAACGTATTTAGGAAGTTTCCGAACCAGGTCTGTGAAACTGAGAAAGCCTGATTCATCCTCTCTTGCTACTAGCTTTCATCTGAGTGAAGAAAGTTGTATTATATCTTTCCCCAGTTCTATTTTTCACAGCTTATCCTTCGTCTTCTGTATTGGGAAAAAATTATGGTGGATTAAATAGAGATTTTTTTATTTCTTTATTTCCCCGCTACAAGTGGCAGGAGCTGTTCTGCTTGAGCACTGTCATATCAATGATACGCATGTTTTGTATCAAAAAAAAATTTGCATTTTAGCATTTCTGTCTCCAGTAAGCTCTAGATATCCTGCATCAGTGCTATTTTCCAGTGTGCTAGCAGGGCTCTTGGACACCCTGCACGCTCTTAAAAAATATTTCTGGAGGCAAATACTTTGTAAGGGGTAGCTGGAGCTGGTGGGTCCATCTTCACGGTTCCTTTCAGCCAATCTGTGGCTAAAGAAATGTGGATTGATTTGACAACCCCAGGCACAGCTGACAAGATCTTGAGCCGCAGGGGGTGTTTTTATCCCAGGCCACGTCTGGGCTGCCCCGGGCTGCCCCCATTGCAGCAGCTCCTTGTATTGGGGCGCCAAATGCTGGATAGAGCACAGCTTATTTTCTGTACAGTGCCCAAGACGTAGCCTGAAACCTGCATGTGCAGATGTAAATTCATGCCTTTTCCAACAGATGGAGAATCAGTTTGGAAAATCAGCAATCAGCGGTTCCGGTGCGATCTAAGGGATTTCTCTTCCATGGTAAATGAAAATGCTGCTTCAGCACATGGATCAACGTTCTGGAATCAGCACCTAAAGCAGAATGTTTTTTTGGAAGTTGAGCGAATAGCAAATACTGCAAAGTTCAGAAGAAAATATGTAGGCACTGCACTGTTCTGATATAGGCATCAACGCAGCTGGTGTATCTGAAAGCAGGGAATAAAAGCAAAAGTATTTTTCCCCTTTGAAGGAACATTCGGAAAGCCAAACACTGCTTTTGCTTATTCCATGCAGAAGTATTTGCTTATCGGTATTATCTAGGGACCTGGGGGCTTTTTTTGGCTCCCCCCCAAACCTCCCAACACGGCCATTGTCCTGCTGATCTTCCTCTCAATAGGAAGGCAGAGGAGTGCAGAAAAGCAGCGGGCATTCCTGATGACTGGCTCCGAATGTGCTGGTCCGGATGTGTCTGAATCAGCCGCTGCCTCACAAAGCAAAGAGACCGCTGGAGAGGTCTCTGCCTGGGAGGCTCAGCAGCATAATGAGACAGCTAACATCACACATTTTTGGAATAGCGCATGCTGTGCACGTGCAAAAAGAAAACCGCCTTCTACCAGTCATACGCTGCGGCCATAGATTTCAGTCTTTTATTTGCAACCCGTGATCCACTCACTGAGATATTTACAGCTGGTAATGGCACGTAGGTAATTTTAAAGGGACACCTTTAAATCCTTTTTTGTTTGTTTGTTTCTTTTTTTATATCTCCTGCTCTTAGAAGCAACATCTCATATTTTGGTAAGATGCCCTAGGGCTCAGTAGAGGTCTTTCAGCTGTAAAGCAACACAGTCAGGACTTATATCCACCATTTTTCAATCAGATTAACTCTGTGGTCATTTCCAGTTAGGTCTTCTGTGAAGTACACCAAAGTTTTCTGAGAAATAACAATTGTAGCACCTTTGAGACTACGATGAGTGATACTGGTAGTGAAATTCAGATTTCTTGTTCTCTTCTTACCTATGGCACTGAGGTGCCACAGATATATGTGTGTGTGTGTGTGTGTATATATGAATCAAAAAGTTATAAAATATCTGGAACTAAATGAGTAGTTGAAATACTGCTATAGCAGAGGGAAACCAGAGCATGGAACACCCCAAATCCTATCAAATGCAATGCT
>NW_008795672.1:6646458-6709198 GCF_000699145.1 Aptenodytes forsteri | reverse complement strand
TTCCTTCCACCTTCTATCATGTCTTTTGTACTTCTAGGAAAATCCTGCTGAAACCAGAGGTACTTGTAAGCTCATAACCATTTCCCTTAGCAAACCAAAAGTGTGAGTGAACCAGCTGAAACTCCTGTCTTTCTTACATTTTTTAAAGATTTCATGCTCAGTTGAGTGTTCCTCTCAATTAAATGATTATATTGTGATTCCCTGAAAAAGACTGTGAAACTGCAGAGCGTTTGTTGTTGCCTTCAGTGGGGACAGGGTGCCATTCAGGATCCGGAGATCAAACCTGTAAACAGGTCTAGATTTTAATAGATTTTAACACTTGAAAGTTTAGTTGTGTCATTTATAAATATTACTTAGTTTCTGACAGCAGTTTAGCCAGAGTTCGGATCCAAAAAGAGATGAATGAGGAGAAGGAAGGACACGCTGGTCTGTGGCATGGGCCGGGGTAGGGACTGTGTCTTCTAATAGGAGATCTACGAGACATCCAACAACATCAACAGGTGATAGGCTCAAAGCAAAGAGAGATGCTTCTTGACACAGTTCAGTGGTGGAATGCCTCACTTGTTTCATGAATATAAAATTGTTTTATATTCACGGGCTTGTATTAAATAACGTAAGATGGGAAAAATCTAAATTAGACCTCTGAGCAGAAATGGAGAATTCGTTGGATTTAAATACCAGTGCCACTCATACTTACGTACTTTGAGATCATGATTGCTAGTCATACGCCTTGTCCTCCGAATTAATTGGACATTACGAACTTTCTTCCTCACAAACCCCAATATTAGAAACTTCTGCAACAAACTGACTTTTTCTGGACTTGCTCATCTGTCATTTTTATTTCCAGAAATGGCTCCAAACCTGGCAAACATTTGTGATATTTGAGAACACACCAAAAGGAGTGAAAATACTTTGGACCATCCCGGGTTTTTTTTATAAGGGATTCTTTACTGGGGATATTAAAAAGGTGTCAGGATACCTCAGGTCCTGTCATAAACACTAGAGAAATCAATGCCTTAGTCTGTTGATGTCATGCACCATTGCAAGCTTTTAGCGTCAAAGACTGGTATTTCATAGCGTCTATTACTTGGCTCCCAGCATTCATAAAGCATATGGTAAACATGTTTTGACAGTGCCAGTGCCACACTGAATCATAAATTATATTTGTGTGGAAAAGCAGCATGTACAATAGGAGAACACGATGAACAAGGTGCCTGTCGTTTGTTGATTTCCTAATACTTTTGTTTCTCCCAGTAGGCTTCAATTCTCCACGCAGGCTGCTACGCATGTGCAATGACTCACGTTATGGCTAAGTGGCTGCTGTGGTTTTGGCACTCCAGCTATATGCACTGACCGTACCACGTGTCTCTGCATTGCAGGAAGCTGATGAAGCACTGCTGTGCAACCTGGAGCTGCAGATCGAGTCCCAGTTCCTGCAGGATGACATTAATGCCACAAAGGACAGATACAAGAAGGTAACAGGCTGAATTTGCCATCTTCTTTAGATCTTCCTTCTAGAGACGTGTGAAGCTTTGCCCTTCTCCATGATCTGTTCCGGTGGCAAATTAAAGCAAATCCCGTTTGTATTTTGGTGGGTAAATACAGTGCTATAAATTTTCAGTGTGCACAACAGCTGCAGTGTGGAGGTCAAGCCCAACAGCTGGATGACCGCAAGGGTCCGAATTGACTCTCTCAGGGCCCAATGTCTACACCTGTAGCAATGGCTTGAATTTGTTGTCCTGTTACCATGATTCAACCCAACGTGCTGGTCAAGCTGTCTTCTATTTCATGCTAAGAAGCTATTGCTTTCATCAGAGGGGGATTCCCAATTTTCTGGGCCAGAGCATTCCAGTTAATCAGCAGAAATAAGCCTGTGGCCATATGATTATGCTGCAGCTGACTAACACATGCAGCCCCTTTCTCCTTCCTGGGAGAGCTGTGAGGCTTGGTATGAGGCCACTGTCCCATCTTTGCTGCTTTTGAAAGAAGAGGCTCACTTTTTTGGACCACATCCAAAGGTATTTGTGATCCTCATTTTGAAAATCTCCCGTGAAATCAGAAATCACAGCATCTTAAATTAAGACTATGAACTATATTGTCACTTAGCCAAATGCCCCCTCAGCATGATGAAACTGTTAGCACACGTGCACTCAAAATCGGGTCTAAAACAACATTCCAAAACCAAGTCTGAACATGAACTGGACTTTTATATGCTGAAAGAAGTAAATACCTCGGAATAAGCCCGAGAAGTGGAGCACATTGAAGGGTGCACCTTGCTGTGGCACTTTATGATGAAAATGTTTTTTTACTTCACCACAGAACCTTATGGAAATCCAGACCTATGTCAATGTTTTGCAACAGATCATCCAGACAACCCCTCGTGTGTCCCCTATAAGCCCTGGCATATGTGAGGTAAGCACAGCTGTCGGTAAATACATGCTGCTCTAAGTAAGAAAGAGTCACTCTTTATTCCTCAAGCATCCCAGCTCCTCTAACTCCCACTCCAAAGTTAGATGAAAACTGCAACAACTGTGAGTAAGTACTGAATATGAGAGAAAAAACTAATTGTAGCTTTGGAAATATGTATTAGCCCCCAAAATGGCTAGTTGAAAGGTAGTTGAAGTAGTCGTGCTTCCTATCTGAAGGAATATTTACAGAGAGAGTAAATCTTGTCCTGAAGGGGCGAGACGTGGTGAAAATTTGTAAATCAAATAAATTGGTACAGACTAAATGAAAACTTGGCGATTCCCACCAATGTGAGTGGCTATGCCAAGGAAGTTTATTAGTTGGAAGAAGATATGAACAGCTACATCTACAGGGTCTAATTTCAACATAAGCTGTACTTCTACAGTCCTGCCATCTGGCATCTTTTATTCTTAAAGCTATGCCACAGGGGTTTACTTGAGGTTCAATACCCATCTTTTTATTTGTCTTTTGTCATTTTCTATTTGTCTTTACAGTTTATTTCCAGTAGTGGAATTTCTTTTGGCTCTTTTTAAAAGAGTGAAACATACTTTCCTGTACACATGTTGTTTTCTTCCAACCAGGAAAAACTGATAGCGGAGAGGAGGATCCCTGTTCTGCAGAGCCAGCTGGAGGAATACAAGAGCATCCTCTGCCAGCTACAGGCACAAAAATACAAACTGCAGACAGAGGTACTGCCATAACTAGCCATAAACACAACCATGATGCTCATGAACTCTGCTCTTTTTATGGCCACATGGTCTTCAACAGGGTCTGGTGAACTCAGTTGACTTGGAGACTTGGTGATGTGTTTTTCTTTTTCCATCTTCTTCTTCAGCTGCTTCATTCTCATTCTCTTGGTGGCCCAAATCATCAGGTTTAGGTGGCCAGGGAGGGCTGTAAGTATCGTAGCCACAATGAAGCCATCTTTGCTTATCAGAGTAGCTGGTGGGAGAAGGTTTCCACGTTGTCACTAGATTTCTGTGGGATAGAGTCAGCAGGAGGCTGTGGATGGAGATGTCACATGGGGCTGGTCTCACTTTCTTTCTTACTTACTGAGCTCGGGCTGGAAACTGGCTCCATGAAAAATAATGGGGGACCTTCAGGGCTCTTCCCAGTCCCCTCCATCAGTGCCACATCCAGTGCTGAGCTTGCTGTGAGAAGGAGTGGACAGACTTGGTAATTAAAACTGAACGTCCTTTGAAATAGGCATCAAGCTACATTTGGCATCCTGCGTTCATCCCTGTCACTACTAAGCACTAGGTCAACACCTCTCCTGTGCTTAGACACTACCAGAACCAAAACCACCTGCTTTTTGCCAATTCCACCTGCTATTTGCCATAAATCAGCCTTCCTCCTCCAGCCAGCGTCTCTGAGCAAGCATGCAGTGCAGGGACAAGGGTGGCAGGAGATGGAGGAGCAGCTAAAGGCTACAGTGAATAGAAACCAGTCCTGTGTAATTGCCAATGGCAGGTCTACCTACACGCAGTTGAATGTTTCTTAGTGGATAGGGATGGAGAATGACCACCTTATGCCCCCCAAATACTGCTGCTTTTGTGCCTCAAGCTGTCCGTCCGGGGTGGGGGGAGTGATATACTGGCATAAAGCACCTTTTGGTGGGATTTTGGACTCCTCTGGACAGTCAGAGCAGCAGCTCTTAACTTCCTGAGCGTAACTTCTCTCACTAGGGCACTCGGGGACAGTGCTACCCCCAGGTCTTTTCCTTGGTCTCTTTTTCATGTTTGATGCTCTGGTGGAAAGGGCACGTGCACTCTGGGAAGGGCAAGAATCAATACAGTGATAAGTGAGATAATGAATCAATATAGAAAAAAGGGGAGAAAATCAGCCTTCTGCTGGCAGACAGAGTGAAGCACTCTTTGGGGAATTAATAGTGCTGCTTTCAAAATCAAATCTTCACGTCCCATTTAGAAAGAATTTATTAATTCATTCCTTCTCGTGCCTTGAGATTAAAAGAGTGAAATAACTTTATGGGTGGAGGTCGATGACATGGTTGCTTGTGACAGTGAAGGCCGGAGCTGATGACTGAGATGTCCTCCAGCTCCCTTGCTTTCCTGTTTCTGGACCTGGTAACCATGTCGCAGAGAGGTTATCGACCCCACCTCGTGAGCACTAGACACTAAAGGGGTCTGTGGAACCTCTTGGTCCACTGGTACGCTGCAATATAACCAAACTAATACCAAGGACTTTTGACACTAAAGGGGTCTGTGGAACCTCTTGGTCCACTGGTACGCTGCAATATAACCAAACTAATACCAAAGGACTTAGCTCCTAAATTTAGGCTCTTAAAAGGTTTTTGAAAATCTTGCCTGTAACATATAAATCAATCAATTATTAAAGAATCCATTAGTCAGTTATTGCCCCATTAGCTTTTTGTGAGTGGAACTCTTTAAAAGCTATTTGAAAAGGAAAAAAAAAATCCCAAGTGATAAAGTAACTATAATAAATAGCCAAAAATAGCAGAAGAAAGTGAGAGCAGAATTACACTGCCAAATATCCCACCTGTAACGCCTGCCCCTTGGTTTTGCAAGGGACTCATCGCCACCTCCTGGTTGATGCGCATTCCAATGACTGGCATTGAGGCCTTACTGCACAGCAGTTTTATTTTTATCACTGCAGTAAAAAAGCCAAGGAATTGAATTCAAAAGGGAAGCTTTTTATTTTAAAAAAGACCCTTCCTTAACCTTCAGTGCTTGGTCTGCGGACCACAGAGAAGGAAGAACTGGTTTTGCCCGGGCACATCTTCCCAGTTAAGCACTTCTGGTCTCCTCGTAAGACACTGCCTGCTCTGCCGAGGCCGTCCACGGTAAGCTGCAGGTCACACAGCGAGACATCAGCCAGCCTCACCCGCATGGGAAAGAAGACATCACACAGCTGTTCCCCTGGTTCATGCCGATCCGGTCATGCTTATTGTGGAACAGAAGCCTTGGGATAGATAAGGGGGTGGCGGGGGGAGTTATTGGTTGGGAATAACCAAACAAATGCAGTGAAACTGCCACTGTGTTTCAGCAGTGCAGCTTCACACATCGTAATAAAATGTCTTGCCTTTAATTACCCTTGAAATATGGGGATGCTGAATGCTTCAGAGCTGCTGCTTTCACCCACCAATTTTGTTTACCAGACAACCATGCTGGAGCAAGCGATTAAAAACACCCAGGAGAGTTACGATGATGAAATTCAGCTTTACAATGAGCAGATTGAAAACCTAAGGAGGGGGATAGAGGAGGCCGAGAGGACCTTGGAGAAGTACACGACCGACTGCCGCCAGCTGGTGATCTACCAGCAGTCCTTGGAGAATGAGCTGGAACGGTATAAACGTGTCATCGAGAACGAGGACAGCCGGTAAGGCTGGATTTCTGGACTCTCCCAAAGGGGCCAGTGATCTCTTTTATCTCCTTGAAAAATGTATGTTTAAGGGCGTTTGATCCACCCAAAGCTATGGCCATTTCACACCTTTCACTGGTAGCTATCCAGGGACAGGAATCTAAATAGATGCAAAACCTGGTCAAGCCTCTGCCAAGGAAAGGGTGAGAGCCATTTTGGGCTTCTCCTTTCCGTACAGTCTCCTTTCCATATACTGTCCTGGCGTCAGCGCACAGAGGTCAGGAGCATACGAAAGCAAACTGAACACCCTCTCCACTGCCCGGGTGTTGGTGAAGCTTGCTGGGGCATTACAGGCAGGTTGATCTTGCAGGGCTCAGACAGGGCAAATGCCCTGTAAAGCAAAAACACTCTTCACAGCAACCCCATTCTTCAGGCAAGGGGGGAAAAAAGGGTAGAATGTAAGAAATTTGCAGGGATTTGGGTTGTGTTTAAACCTACGGAGGAGCACTGGCTCCCTCTAATGTCAACCATCAGCCTCACAGGAGAAAAGGAGCTGGGCTTTCACAGCAGTGCCCGGTGCCGCCTGCGCAGGCAGATACAGCAGGGCCAGACCCCGGAGCGCCCAAACCGCTGCTCTGGGGGTTGTCCAGAAGGTGCAGGGGAAGGACACTCATAAATAGGCAATCTCACGTGTGGGGAACAGATATTTCATCAATTTTCAGTGCCTCATTTTGGACACTGCATTCTGGTTAGGAGTATCCGATCAGGGTAATTCTCAGCGCCAAAAATCAAAATGTGCATCTATTGCATCTCTACGCAGGGTGTATATCCTCCCTACAGGCCAAAATATTCTCTCAAATTCTAGCAGAGCAGATTGGAAAGGCCACAGATATAGTAACTGGTTTGCATATAGGCCAGCCTCCCAGTTTTAATTTTTAACCCTTAATACCACTGCCTCCTCAAATATTTTCCAAGGAAGACTGCTCAGTTTTCTTCTTGCCCTTCTGAAGTTAGGCATATGCAGGTAACATTGTAACGGCTACCAAATTTCATATTTTACCGGCCAGCATGTACAGCTCTTGCTGACCTCTGGTAGGCATGGATTGACTGTTTGCCCATCCAAAGTCTTCCCACCCTTTCAAAGTGCTGTGCTAAATTACAAACCCGTTGCTATTGGTTTTAATTACTGGTGTACTTTACCTAATGGAGCAGCCCACGTCTCCTGCTGGTGGAAACCAGCCTAACTCCTGCAAAGGTGCTGTGGCTGTGTTGATTTTCCCCAGACAAGAAACAGGCTCCCGTCATTCTCTTTGAATCCTCACCACAGAGAAATACATTTCTTTAACCTCCATGCTTCATTTTGTGCAATATTTCACTTGCTCTTGGTGGAAATGAGGGGGAGAGATCTGACCGATGCGCGTCTTCTCCGGCAGGTTAAACTCTGCTATAGCAGGAACGCCAGTCACACTCTTCACGCAGATCTATAGACCTGTCCAGCCTCAAGCTTCGAGGGGAAGAGGTAAACCTGTGACGTCTTCCTGTGTCTGTCAAGAGCAGCATCATTGTATTTTAAGCTGTTTGTTCCATTTATCTTCCATACGAACCAGCCGTGACAGCCTGACTCGAGGCTGGATAAGTAAATGCAACGATTTCAGCTTACCTCAGCTGGCTTTGGGACAAGCTGCCAAAGGCCAAAACCACAAGCAAAAGAGTTTCTTTGCTAATTTCTGCAATTTACTACTTAGGCCAATCAGTAGAGCAAAGTCAGAAGGCACCTGAAACTATGGAAAGAGCTGGGGGTTTTGTGCTGACTTGTTGTGAGTCGTTGGCCCACACTTTAGTCACATGCAAAGAGCATGTTGAGTGCTGCAGGCAGGCAGATGACACTTTTTTGGGGCTTGTTTATGTCCCGTAGCCTGGTTTCCTCTGAATGGTGTTTCCTCCGAATGGTGTTTCCTCCGTGTTGTATGATTGCTTGTTAGAATTAGGGTGCTTGTAAACCTGGTGACAAGGAAATGGCCAGGACTAAGCTAGCAAGGCTGCTTGTAACAAAGAGGGGAGTTGGTTCATAGAAAGGTGCTGTAGGTACTAACATATGGGATGACTTACTATAGCTTAACTCCAAGGCTCACTGGGGTTTTACTAGCAACAAACTGCCCTGAGAACGGAGATAAACCGTCAAATGAGGTTTTTCTTTGGTATGCAGCTGTAATTTTTCTAACTGCTCTGCGAACCGTAGCAGTTTTATATGAAATGGGTCCATAATGCACGAGGCCAAATCCTCAGCAGCTGTAAATAACTACTGTCCTGCAAAGTGTTGTTTTATACCCACTGAGGATTCGGCCCGTCTCTAACCACACCTCTGCTTCCTACCTGCAAGGCAAGCAGGGCATTTTATGTGCATTACTGTACCTGTGACATTGCACAAAACAGGTGCCTTGGGGAAAACATATTAGTATCTGTCTGTCCCTGTGTTCCCCTAATTCCCAGTACCAACCTCTGCCTCCTCTGCTCTAGCTGTTCATGCCACGGAAATCAGTAGCCTGCCTGCACTCCTGCTGCTGCTGCTGCTGAGCTGTCATGGGGGTCTGTGGCTACTGACTGCCCAGGAGATCAGAAACACAGCCTGCGGGCAGGGGGTCCCTCTGCGCAGGCCTAGAGCTCAACGTCACTGTTCGAGTGATGCCAAAATGTTGCTCCTCAGCATCGCACCGCTGGCTGGGCGGCTGCTTAGCTCTGTGCCTGCCGGCCGCTCGCTGCTCCCTCCTGACGCACCTCCCTGCATCTGCCCATACCCAAAATTGCCGTGACGGGAGGTGCCTGGCTCACTCTTAGCCCCCCCCCCAGGACACAAAGGCGAGGCGTCCCCCTGCTGAGCCCATCTTCAGAAGCGCTGGAAGAGTTGGTGATGACACTCACCTTTCCCGTCAGGCCTGGACCGCTCACCCAGCAAGCCTGCATTCAGTGGGAAGGTTTTAAATAGAACTTTTTGGGGGGGGCATTTCCTCCCTAAACCCTAGCAGGAGTTGTAAACGCCAGAAAAGCTATTTCTGCTTAGTCCTGCTGCCAGGCCGTGCCTCTAACTTTGGGCACCTGGCTTCAGTCTCTGCCATAGGAGATGAGGTTTCTTGTCGAGTTAACAGGGCCAAACCCTGCCACGATGCCTGGGAGGAAGGTCCTGAGCCCGACTGCAGCAGCAGGTGCTGAACGCTCCTGCTGAGCATTAATGCAGGCCTGATAGGTGAACGTTTTGTGCAGCTGCCTCTCTTACAGGCACAGTTGTCCTGTCCTCACACTATGCATGGCAGTGGCAACCTCAGATGCAAAATGGCTACTTGGCTGAGGGGGCCCACGCAAAAGAAGAGGCTGTTTAATGCGCTGATGGAAGCTGTGCTCACATTTACTGCTGCATTCAGCTCTCCACCTGTAGCAGTGAGGGTGAGAGGCAGCTCTAGCATTTGCAGCAACTGTGTTCAGCACTGTTTGTTGTTTGCTCTGTTTTGATTTTTCCCTAGATATCACCCAGGCCGTGCAAGACATTGCCAGTGTAAAGCCCAGACAAAAAGCTCTGACAAAGAAAGTTGCCAGGAAAAAGGAGTTGATGTCTAAAGACATATCCAATGGTCTCTCGCCTGAAAGAATGTACGAAAGACCTCTGGAAGGTTTTGACCAAGATCAGGTGGAGTTTGGGCACGAAGACTCAGTCACACGTGAACCTGAGCAGGAAGGATTAGAACTTGATGAGAAAGAAACGGGCCCAGAGGACGTACCTGATGGAGCCCAGATAAGTAAAGCCTTCGATAAATTGTGTAACATTGTGAGGGAGAAAATAAGAGTCTACAAGAGACCAGAGCCTAAACCTGATGCCCATCCCAAAGGGCGTTACGTGCTGGTAACAGGGGAGGAAGGCTATGAAGAACCTTGCATCTTGGCCCCCTCCATCCCAGCTGGGGGAGGGATCACAGTTTCCACCAGCAATGGGAAGGTGATGAACGGTGGTGAGGTGGAGCCCATACCAGAGCTGCCAGAACCTGCTGAACCGTCAGAAAAAGGGGTTATCTGTGAAAGGAGGGAAGAACAGAAGGAGGAAGAGAAAGAAGACATGCTTGAATGGGACAAAAAACCAAGAGCAAAAATCGAGGAAATCACAAAGTATCTGGACATCTCTGAGCCCGAGACAGTTCCTTCCCCTGGTCTGATAAGCCCAACTGAGCCAGAAGTCCTTCGAGAGACAGAATATGATCGAGAAGATAAGCAGGGCCTTTTGTTCAGGGAAGCAGCCTTGCCTGGCTCCATGAGCTACGAGAAGGTGGAGGTGGTGGAGTCCATCGAGAAATTTTCAGACGATAGAATTCAGACGTACGAAGAGACAGCGATGATTGTGGAGACGATGATAGAGAAGACAAGCAAGAAGAAACCAGGTGACAAAGGTTCTTAAGTGACACACACACCCCCCCTTGATAGTCAACTTGTCTGGCATAGTTATTAAATGACTGTTTTTTTTTCCTGACCGAATGATACAGTAGTGAGATTTTTGCTGTTTGGTATGGAACAGATAGGTACCTTGATGGCAATTCTGTCTGATGTAGGCTCACCTTTGGTGCAATGACTGTTAGAGCGCTCCAGGGCAACAAGTAATAGGCACATCCTATGCAACTGATTTTCATGATTAGGACAAGTTGAAATTAATTATTATTACAGAGCTGCCCAGCTTTCCACAGTATCCGGAACAAATTTGCGTATTCTTCTACTGCTCCTATAGCTGCCGTACGATACCCCAGCTCTCAGACAGCTGCAAATGTTAACTTGTGACATCTGGTTCATTTAATAAAAGTTTTGCCTTCTACAGAAGATACCCACTGTGGGTGTGTGTTGCCTTTACCGTTGACTAATGGTCCCTACTAGTAGACGTCAACTGACTGGGTGTGCAGGAGTTTTTGCAGGGGAAGGGCTGGACACCTGTTAAATAACCTATTCCAAATCTCTCTCATTTACAGTCTTTAAATAGAGATGAGCTTGGCAGACCTTTCTTTTTGGATCTTAAGGCAAACTCCCTGTATTTGAAATAAGCTCTCACTGCGTACCTTCTCAGAATAAAGCTTGAAATTCCACCAAAGTGGGGGATAACCCTTATAAAAGATACTAAAGGAATTATTTGTCCTTCACCAACATAACTAAGGTATTTACGAATGCCAACAAGCTTTTGAGCAGATTGCAGCCAACTCAAAAGACTGTGTGTTTTGGTATTTTCTTGTTAAGTATTTCCTTGGACTGTAGCATTTTAGAGTTTAATACTGCCACGTGATCCTGTTGCAGCCCAGTCACCTGCAGGCCCATGGAGCTCCACGGGGTTGCTGGAACAAGCGGTGCCTTCTCACGTCCCCTTGCCTGGGGAAGCAAAAAGCAACACTTCCACAACAGCCTCTTGCAGCTTCCAGAAATCATTGACTCAGCAGGGGGGAAAAAAAAAAAAAAAGAAAAAATAGAAAGAAAAAAAAAGAGAAAGGCTTCACGTGAATACGCGCAAATACTGAGCACGTATTTGAAGCGCTGATGCATCATTTAGGCCTCAGCTTGACCGCAGGCATACAAATAATCCCACTAAAGCGAGGTACATACTGAAGTGCCTTACTAGGCTGGGCTCTGCACGTTCCTTCTCCCATCCCGTCTCTGTTCTCAAAGTTTTCATTTCAGCTTTCGGCATTGTTAGGCCTTTTTCTTTCTGGCTGATTACTCCTGTCAGCTGTGAAGGACAGGGCTAAACGCCACTTAGGCTGACGAGCCCGAGCTTCAGGACTACCTTCTCGCATCACCCAAGACTTTCCTTCAATATTGTGTTGGTTTTTTTTTTCATTAGTGAGTTCCAATGCATTTGTAGCATCTAATCTGACTAGTATGTCAGGTAAAGTGGCGCCTTCTTCTTTGAAACAGGGACAGGTGACCCACATAGTCACATTTTTATTCAGGATTTTTTTGTCGATGCTGTTTTACTGAAATGCTGTGGGAGTATACGCCAGACATTGCTTGCTAGGGTGTGTGCTGCTTTTCAGTTTCATTTATTAACACTGTAAATAACCGCAGAGAAGGAATTTATCAGTGCATACGCAGGCTGCGCTCTGGTGAGCTGGGAGCAACTGCTCAGAATAACTGCTGGTGAAAGCAAGTTTTGACTACTGCAAGGGGAAAAAAAGAACTACTGCAGCAATAGGAAGCCTGTTTAATAATTCTGTCACAAAACAGGGTGTAAACAGATTTAGACAGTACCTAGACTGAACTGGGTATCCCCTCCGCAACCATCTGGTTTCACTGCAATAGAGAGCTTAATGTTCAGAATACAAAAAGCCTTAGTCAATGGCAAAGAGGCAACACTTGAGGAGAGCCTGGGTTAGGTGTCTCATGTGTGAATAGCCCCCGCCACCTTCATCTATTTTGTGCTGCGGTGTCACCGCTCTACGCTGCTGACATAGAAACGGTTTTCTGATGCTCGTAAACCTTGTTCAGCAGCTGGGCAGTATAAATACCACTCCTAAAGCAGGTTTAGTGGCATGTATTACTGAAGAAGTCACGTACTGCATTGCACAGGCAGCAACCCCGAGGTGCAAGACTCGAACCAAGCTGGTGCTGAGCTGCAGTCACGGACACCAACATCAGCAGAAGTCAAGGACCATGAGGAACTAAGGCCTAAATTCTGCTACGATCTCTGACCTGCCTTCCACAAACATGGCAGTTGCCCAGTAAGGCTGCAGATGGCAGGCATCTTTCTGTAAATTTGTATGAAAATTATATAGAAAAACACTAGTATTCTATTGTTCATAATGACAATGCTGAAAGATACAGTAAATCTCGTTATTTATGGGCTAACCTCTGCTTTAAATGCAGATTCTCAAACGCAAATTCTCAACGAAGTGTTTAAATGCTAACGCTAAAGCGTAACGGTGAAATACTTGCGAGCATCTATTCAGCAGAGCCTGGGATGAGAGCTAGGTTACTACAGACACGTTCTCGCCTCTGTGGCAAACAGAACGAGATCAGGAGGTTCCCCGTCATCTTTTACTGCTGCAGACATGGTAAGAAATTATAAAACAACATGTACCCTGTGCCATGGGAACATGTGAGCTAAAAAGTACCCAAAAGTGTGGGTGGGAAGTAGGGAGGAAGAGGAAATAGGGTTTTTTTGTGGATCAAAGTGCTCCAAACAGCAGAGAAAAAAACCTGCTGTAGTATTTCCTGGGGGCCAGAACTGCTTATGAAATGCAGTGCAAAAATGTCACTGTCTCTCTTCCTGAGCGTCCCCTTCCCCACTGAGGGCAGCAGTTCGGCACCCGCATCGCTGCGTGCCTCTGCAGAGCTGCCCTTGGAGCCAGCGGGTTTGAACCACGTAAGTAATTCCCAAAGCTCTTCCTAGCCTGCGGCCTTAATCTTCTATGTCCCACGGTATCACAGAGTTAACATAAAGCCTGCTAGTCTTCATCTGTTGCTATCAGCTCTTTTGGAGGGTCATGTTTATTTTCTCAGTATCCGGCATACGCAGGACACAAATGTCCTTATCGGTATAAAAAGCAGAGGCGTAGGAAGTCGTCCCACTTACAGCAGCGTATTACCTCCCGTGTACCTTCGGATAGGCAATGATAGGACCTGCCAGTTTACAACAGCTCTTTATTTTACTCATATTATAAAACATCATCACAGGGCTTTAGTTAAACAGTGTTCACCTGTTTCAAATCATGAGCTTCATTTTCCCCTTTATTATAAATACTAACAAATTAACTTTATTTTCCATCAGCAATACCATAAAAACTTAGTCTAACTGGACATATTTTTCAGCGATCCCCTGATGCAAAAATCCTGAAGAATTTGAAGTAGATCTCTATATTGCATATACACTTAGTTTTATATATACCTATATAAAAACTCACCATTTCTGTATAACACTCATTATCGTGATCTTTCACTTAATAAATTATGTCAGCATTATGAAAATATGAACAACCATCTAGTTATTTTGCTGCTTTAGAAGATATTTAATGATTGAACAGAGAACTGCAAAATTACATGAATGCAATGGGAAGTCATGTACACGTTCATTTAAGATTTCCACATGGACTTTTCGTATTCCAGAACTTTTTCCACATTTTGTAAGTCCCTCAAAAGCTTCCAGTTACCTCTTTCTTTGAACACATACACACAAAAAGTAGTGATGTGCATATATGTATTATACGTTACATACCATATGTAATTCTATATATATATTTATAAGCAAATATATGTAACATACTCTGAGTATACATATCGTATGTAATATATATACACAGAGAGAGATACCACAGGTGTGTCGTATGCATTTAGACATACAGGTGTATGCATAAATATATATATATATATGGTAAATTCTTCCCTCTGATATGTATATGCTGCTCTGAGAACTGGGTGCCTTCCACAGAAACCTACTGCCGTCAGCGCGATCCATTCACTTCCAAAGACACAAGCAAACCTGTCCCTGACCCATTTAACTTGAGCGAGTTTTGGCTCATGCCTCATGAACTCCAGTTCATGCTTTGAAATGGACCCATCTTGTCCTTGGGTTAAGTTTTAAATCACCAAATTAAACACAGCTGGCACTATAATGTATTTCAACAAATAACCAAGAGCACTTCAAAAACAAAAATCAGACAGGGCCTGATTCTTCTGCTGATGCCTGTTTTATCCCAGTGTGACTCGATTGTCCGAAGGGACCGCTGCACGCAACGAGGAACCTGTGAGTAGTGCGAGGCTGCTTGTCTTGGCTTTAGAGTGTAATTCACATAGACTTTGAGTAGGTTAAGCTGTTTATTTTGCATTTGGATTTGTAAAGGAAAGAACAGGCCTTTTATGGGAAGATAAAAGGTGGATATTCACTAGAAATAACAGCATAGATGATACATTCTTAAGTGAAACGTGTGCACCATATAACCTTTGGGTTACATTTTTAATTTGTTAGATAAATATTTACTTACTGAATGTGTTTCTACTATGCACCTGATTAACCAGGACAACTCTTATTAAAATGTTTTAGATGAATACTCTGCATATTAAAAATACATAATAAAATTCTGAAACTAGTCACTGCTAAAAAGTAGATCTTGGATCCTGCAAAGATCCGGAGCACCTGCTTAAAATTAGAATTTGAGTAGGTCCACTGATGGCCTTTACTGTGAGTGAGTGCCTAAATATTTGCAGAATCAAGACCCTTTATTATTCAAAGGTTAAATTTGGGATCTCACACCTGAGAACACGTAGTGGTTACTACCATGAGTAATCCCCACCAAGGAGAATGTTATGTCTTGCGGCAATAGCCAGAGCAGACTCTGAGGGCGAGAGAGACTGACTTTACTCATGTATGAAAAGTGAAGGTGGGACTGACTCTTTAGACAGCAAAGAGCAATGATTACCAACAAATCTTCCCAAACGCACTACATTTTATTTCCCAAGAAGGCCAACTTTGCATTACATATTAATAACTTAGGCATATTTTTCTCCTTAAATATATTTGTATAACATAAAAATAACAAATCTTTATTTTTAAAAATGAAATTTGAATAAAAAATTGCCTTGCGACTGAAACTGCATACTTCAAATTTCTCCCACAGCAATTTACTGACAGCCAGGTTGTAAACCCCAGAAAACAGGGGTCTGTGGTCGGAAATGCTGACACAGCCTCATCTTACGCTGCTGTAGTACATCTCAGTATAGAGATGAGCAGATGCACTTTTGCACGCAGGTTGCCAGAAATCCTACAGCTCATTCCCTATGTGCTCATTCTGCTGTAAGATGGTAACTTGATTCAAATTGCCAAAACTTAAAAAAAACCCAAAACTGAAACTTGTGCTTCTAGAATGCCCTGACCCTGTTTGCAAAGCACTTCCCCCATGTCACCCGGCTTTGGCATCACTTTGCCTTCCTTATTGCATGCCTCTTGAACCATTCTGTGGCTGAAGTGTTAAGCGTGTATGTTGTGTAATTGTATATATTAAAGAAAACTCTCAAAAGAACTGGATTTCTGCAAATTGGATTGGTAAATTTTCATCTCTGGATTATTTCTTTTTGTAGGGTCTAGTGCTATTTTGGTTGAACCCAATGGGGAAAGTCCCACTGAAGTCCATGATGCAAAAGGAGCTGTTAGACATTCAAAGATCTCTCCAGCCAACCTCTCTGTGATTCCCTCTCTCACAATTTTTTTAAAATGTGCCCATTATCACCAACTGAATGTTAAAACCCTTTATCCCCAACTGCCAATGTTAAAATTCATTCTTTTTTTAATACAAACAACATTTACCACAAAAATATGAAGGGAAAAGCCATCAACTTGTTTGCAAGTTATTACCTATTCGTATGACACAAAAGAAAAATCATTTACAGTCACAAACTGTACATAGTATTCGGTGGGGGACAGTATATTTGTGGTTTAGAGTAAAAAAAGGATTGCTTCAGTGGTAATTAAAATAATTATTGACGAGATATAAGACTTTAAAATCAAGAAAGTGTGATAATTTGGCTACAGAGACGATCATTGTAATATGTCTAACACAGAGGTTTGGATAGTAGAAAGGTGAGTAGAGGGATCTGGGGAAGGAAAGACACCGTCATGCAGAACAGCACTAGTTCTTGCTCAGTATACTCTTCAGGCTTCTCTCCACTGCTTCATCTAATTCTTCTTCGAGCTCTTCCTTCTTGGACATGGCCAGTTTGGACTGATAATCTTTTACTATTTGGTCTATATATGGTGCGCTCTGAGTCCCGTGCAGCATCAGTGTCCACTCCTTCAGCACGCCCCGCTGTGGCAGACTGCCAACAAACCCAATTTCTAGAGCCCAGGTGCCTCGGGGGTCTTCTCCCCAAGTGTGTGTGGTCATGAAAGGCCATTTGTCAAAACCCACCTTGGAGTCGTCATCCCTGGGACGCCGGCTCAGTAAAATGGACTTTGTTCCCATTGGTGAGGTCATGTTGATGTTGAGGTCTCCTCGCCTAGTGGAATT
The DNA here is from genome assembly GCF_000699145.1 of Aptenodytes forsteri. Lineage (NCBI taxonomy): Eukaryota > Metazoa > Chordata > Aves > Sphenisciformes > Spheniscidae > Aptenodytes > Aptenodytes forsteri. Next base: position 6,692,381 of record NW_008795672.1, on the reverse strand, counting down.
CACAGTTATAACTGCTTGGACGTGTTCAAGGTACCGAACAAAGTTTTCCTTGCCCTCACAAGCATCAGTTGTAAGTGTGAGGACCAGCTTGCCGCTTGGTGGGATCTTTCTGCAGTTCAAAAGAAAATGAAGCAAATTACAAGGATATAGACAGCATGACATGGCTAATGCTGAAACTACTGGTTTTTGGTGCCTCACAGAAAAAGAATGTACTATTTTCCTTATTAATACATGGAAAAGTAAGGAAATAATAGTTGCAAACTTAGTAGCCAGAAAGAGAACATTCTCTTTTTGGAAAATGATATCAAAACCTTAATTTGAAAATACATTATGAAATGTACACCTACACAAAGAGAAGGAATACAATTAAGAAGTACATACAGCTATTTAAGAAACACTAACATATTTAATAGCTGCCTTTACTTATCACTACTATATTGGGTAATTGCATAATAATGTGTATGTTCAGTAGAAGAACCATGAGCAGTCAGTCGTGTTAGACAGGCACCTTAAAAGACAGCAGCGAACGGCTGTCTGGAGTCAGAGGAGCCAGTTGCGCAGAATTTCAGTGCAGTCACATTAAAGCCTACATCCTTGTTCTGATTTGGAAACCAGCTCAAACACGGGATCTCAGTTTCAGCTCATTTGAAAAGTATTTTTCCATTAAAATTGCTATCCTTGAACTGCTGCCGTACAGGAGCACACAGAGGAAAGAAGTTGCACTTGTTTACTGAGTTGCCGAAGTGCTGCACCTTGAAATCTCAAGTTTCTTGGTGATTATAACTCAGTCCTTATGAAGGCAAACTCACAATTAACTGAAGGACATTTGTCCCAAGTATTACCAAAAAGCTAGATCTGCAGGTGGAACGCAGGCTCACTCCTGTGCAAGATGCATCCATGCCTTCCCAGCTCTCGCAGAGGAGGCCAAGGAGCCACTGTGCACTGTGTAGTCCCACCTGGGATCTCAGCGCAGGTCCAAGGGCACTGGTGCCTGGCCTGGGAGCAGCGCCCTGCCAGCAGCCGAGGCTGCCGAGCGCCTGCTAAACCCCTCGGGGTGAGGATGCGAGTGGCAATTACCAGTTGCCTCAGAAACTGGCTGGCAAACTACACTGGAAGTGTAAACAAAAGCCTCTGCGTCTTCACCATCAGCAAGCTGTGAGCAGCGTGACACTTTCCTCTGCCTAAAAGAAATACTTGAAAGACAAGAATTACTGCGATCATTAAAAAAGGGAATAAGTCACAAAAGACTCCAGTCAGCTTGTCATTACCTCTCCCAGTGGCTTCTCCGTGACCTAGGTTTTGCAGTAAAATAAGAGTCCCTTTTAAAGGGCATTGACCACACTGTGGTAATAAATATCTTCTTTTCAAAAGAAATGAGTACCAGCCTTTTCCCTTTGCTAATAAATAGTGCGTTCTTCAGAGACCAGTGAAAGCCTTTCATTTGAGCCTAGCTTCCAGAAATTCTCTTCTTCCGGAGATGCGCTCTAGGTATTACAGCTTAGTACATCACTAATTGGCTCAGGCCAGTCTCTGACCCCCTTTCATAGAGTACTGCCTTCTTGGGAGTACTTGCGGAGTAAAAAGACATTCAGGTCCAGGTCCTCAAGGCATTTAAACACTTACCTTAAACTGAAAAACCTGTGTTGTTCTGAATCTTATGGATGCCCTGGAGCAGAAGCTGGTATAACATAAATACTGTATAGCTAAAATATTTGAACATATAATTGTAATACCCTCAAGATTTACTTTGTGTGCCAAAGCACAAAGAAAATGCACTATATGCCAGCCAGAGGTGAAGGATCATAATCTCACAGTTGCCATATACTTGCAATTTCTCTGCATGGGAAGCATAATCCTCAAAGCAATCTGAATTCATGTTGTCTCATAGCAATCTCACACAGTAGACAAAGCTTTGTCAAACAGTGCTTCATTCCAACAGTTGTGGTAAGTGCATTTCCTCCAGTAAATGAGGGAGGACACCACAGTGTGAGTCTTTTCTATCTATCAAAACCAAAACCCAAAGAAGTAAAAGCAGTGTTACCACCCCATCTGCTTTGCAGACAGCCTTTCTCTCCACCTTCATAAGTGCTACAGTGCAAAAGTTATCTCAGCTCCCTAAAACACATGAGAAGAGGCTTGCTCTGTTTCCCCCTTTCCTGTTAGTTTGGATCCAATACTCTCTGCTTCGCTAGACTAATTACTATAGTCCAGGTGAATTTCCGCAAAGAAACAAAAAGAACCAGGGGTGGTGGAAAAAGCCTGACACGAAAGGAGCAGAAGAGGAGATGGGTTTTCCACACCCTCACGGTGTACTGCTGCCCAATTGCTATATATATATGTATGTGTGTGTGTGTGTGTGTATATTTATATAAAAAACATACTCACTTTTGCATGAAGTGTAGTACACAGTTAGAGATGAGCACGGGGAGCTAACTGCTCTCTAGAAGCATACTCCCATGCTCCTGTTCCTCAGCTAATGGACTACGATTGTCCCAAATCATCTTCGTACCTCCCTGGACCAGCCAGATTCAGACTTGTCCATTTTTTTCTTTTTGCTGATCCAACAAAAATCCCTCTTCAGTGAAAGTTCCTATTGCTAACAAGTGTTTCTACATGCAGCAGAGAAATGCTGCGCTTTAAATACTGATTGCTTTCAGCACACTGTATATTCTAGGCTGTCAACTCTTTCCTGGCCTGTTTCTGCTAATTGACAATGCTCTTATGGTACACACTTCTGTATCAACTACTCACCTATCTAAATATATATTGAATATGTATTTTATATCTATAAATATCTATATAAACATATATAGACTATCTAAATATATATTGAATATTTATTTTATATCTATAAATATCTATATAAACATATATAGAATATATATAGAGAAAATGTTGCTCCAGCAAGGCCAAACTGGAAAAATAACCCAATTATCCATGGCAGAAGTGCAGCATAGTTTTCATTTCCAAGGAATCTCTGGAGATGCTGGGACGTCACTGGTTTAATTTACAGTGTAATTCAAGAAGTGTAGATGTTGCAAGTCATGATTCTTACTATCTCTTGTCAGTGTTTCATTTGGGGACATAAATATTACAGCAGTACTATTAACATGCACGTGTTGGGTAATTGGGGGTATGGGAGACACCCATACAGACTGCACACTAAGAATCACTGCAGTAGAGCTAGGAGGCCTAGGTTGTGACTGACTTGGTTGAAATAACTTGGCTGCTGTTGTATGCTTTTAAAATCTCTTCTTTACAAATCTGTGTGCTGTAAGCACAAAGCCTGTTCTGGGTGCTGCTCTCAAAGACACCAATACAAAGCAATGTATTTCTCAACTCTGGAGCCTGTTGGGCAACGACAGCTATAGGGAATCTTTACTGCAATTCCAGACACCCGGGCTGGAGGAAAGGCACCATCACCTTTGCTCTTCTGTCGGTTCACCAGCAGACACGGGACAGAAAAACAAAGGCAGAGGGAGACAATACTGCATAGCACTTGCCCGCCTCTGGCTCAGTCTGTTGCCAGAATATCTCTACCACATTGTCTAATGCATGGAGCCAAGCCTACAGAAAGAAATTTTCTCTCTTCCTCTAGGATGATCCCCATTTCAATAAATGGGGCTGCACCAAGATAAATGAGATAATTTCTCTGCATTTAAATTATGAATAAACTAGAGATAGCTCAAAATTCGCTTCAGCACGCTCTCATTTGTTTCCTATCTGTGAGCATGCGTAGGCCAGATAAATTAAAACTCGTATTTCAGCTGTAGAACCTTGGATCCTGCAAATACAAACCCATCTGGAGGCTGGGAACAAACTTACTCTTTGCCTGGCTGAGCTATGTGCCAGGGTGGCATATTGGTTTGTTTTATTTTTCCAATAGAATAATGATGCCTTCAAAAATGGCACTGAAAAGTCAAATTTCAAATGGTATAGAAATAAATTGGCCATTATTAGATTAGTATTTCAAATAACTGAATTGAACTATAGCTGTTGCAGTCTAATAGTATTAATTCATTCACTTGTTGACTCATTCACTTCAGCACATGAAGGTAAATCAGAAAATAATTTGACTACATAGCCTGCAATTAGAGATTTGAAGAACATAAACCAAACACAATTAAATGCTGTAGTGTTCAAACAGAATCACTGGTACCTGTAGAAGATTGTTTCAGTCTTCTGGAGCTGAGCTGTCTGCTGGAATATGTCACAAGGAGTTACGACCTGGCTGACAGATATTTCATGTTGCAGCAGTTCATATAATTTACAGTACCAGCCTCCCAGATTTTCACTTGTGCACAGGCTCTTTATTCACAGAAACTTTGGCACAAACCTGCCCGTAAGTACTCAGGAGAAATGGATGTTGCTATTAACACTACTGGCACTAGCAACGATGATACAGATGAGCTGTAGAATGCACTCCTCCAGCAAACCAGGAACTGAAAGATCATGTAGTTTATTTTATCAACTTACTGAAATAGTTGGAATGCTACTGGTAATGTTAGTCTTTCTTAGAAAAAAAATTTTCATTATGTTTCTTTGACTATCTATGTCTTTGCCCACGTATTTGCATGCTTGTGGTCTCCCAAATGCCTGGAAAAAGCCAAACACATCTACTAGACTATTCACTTACTCAGGTTCCTGTATTGACCCTCCAACACAATGGAATCTCTCGGGAACAGTCTTCCAGTCTTTCGCCATCTTAACCATTGCTCCTGCATCTAGGACACCATAGCCAAACAAATGGTTGAATTCCAGCCCAACGCCATTTCTACGCCATTGATGAACCTCATCGTGAAGCTGGTTCCTCTTGGAGGTGAGCACTGTCAGATGCTGCATGTCTCTCCATGTCAGATCCAAGCTGTGGAAGAGCAACATGGAAAAACACAGTACAGTATTTCCAAGCAGATATTAAAGAAAAACAGTGTGTTTGACTAAGCCTTTTGGTAAAATTTGCTTCTATGAATCACACAGAAATTGTATCTATACACATATCAATAACAAAGCTTCTGTTCATTTCAGCGGGAACAAGAATAGGTTTTAATTGTATAGTACTTCCCCAAAATATATTCCCCAAAATTGCAAAAAAATTTGATTGTTTCCCTGTTCTTGAAATAACTGCTTTTAACTACACGTTATAGGATCCACCATGTAATTTTTAACTAATAAAATGAGTAGGATATTATACCAGATCCTGAAAAGAATACAAAAACAAAAGGACGATGACAGAATTTCACCTAGCCTTCCTCTTAAATCTTGCCCTCTTCTCCTTGCCTGCTCCTCCTGCTTTTCCCATGGACCTTCCAAGATTCACCCAGAGAAGGTCCAATCTGATTAAGCTGATGAGCTATAACAATCAAGGTGTTAGTAATTTCAGTATTCGGTGAATATGGGTATATGGGCTGTGGGTGGCTGTAGGTTTGCATTATAAGGTATGGTAGAGGTTTGTCACCTGTGATATACCAGTATGGATGGATGCAGTCAAGTAATATTTGTCTAGATTCGATGACCACTTTTCATCATCAGCTCTTGTCTTCCTAGATTTGCAGTGATTATGATGACAGGAAGGGCACTTTAAGTTATTATTCTGGAAGCTTTAGAACTGACATTCTAATTCTACATAACTAAAGCTATTCCAGTTTTATGATGAACTCTTTCAACTTTACAATATGTCTGATTCAAACCATCAACCTAGAAGGATCCGCTTTTCAGCTTTCTGTGCCCCAAGTAATAAGCATGTGTGCATGCTGAATATACACCAGAATAGCCAATTACTGTCATTTTTCCAAGGTGACACAAGATAGCTGAAAACCAGATATCGCTTGCATCATTCTTATTGAAACCTTTTAAGAGCTGCTACATATCTTAAAACCGTACTTTCCATTTCACAGATTGGTCTGTTTTTAGAGACACATCAGACATCTATTGTATATGAGCTGAGAGACATATGGAAGGGAGCAGTTGTCTGCATGGGAAATTGTTAGCCGTTCCTGTGAAGGCTAGTGTACCTCATCCAGGGTAGTTCTGCACACTAAAATGGAGGTTTAATAAAGCCAGCCTGGAAGGAGGTAGGAGACACTGACAGTTCTTTCTATCTCCCCCCACCCTTCTTCTCAGCAAAGGCTAGAAACCCAATTGCAAACCAGGGTTATTAGTCTAATTTCTACTTGTGATAGTTTGGCAAGAGTAATTCCAGTCTTCATGGATAGCCCAAATGAAGAGGAATGGTAATTACTACTGAGATACTAAGGTTGTAGTCCAGGTTAAACATGCAGTGGTCAGAAAATTCATTAAACCTTTATATTTTTATGACCATAATTATTTATTACATCGTGGCTGTCCCACTGAATGAATTTGACAGTAGAAGGATCATCCGAAGTTAAAACACTTGGCCTGTGTGTTTTATGTGTATAAAACCTGAAAATGAGACTTGGCCCAAGTCATGCTCTGAGCACAACGATCATTGCTCTGCTAATGACAGACACTTTATCTCCCCTGCCAAATCTTCATTCTTCTGCATACTGTTGAAGAAAACTATGTACATAGTGCTCACTTCATGCTGTGGTTACAGCAACTGAAGCTGTATACCTGAGTAAATGTTGTCCCACTTCATAAAATAATTTAACACAAATTAAAAAGATGGTATAGGTTATTGTAAGGAAAACTTGTCCTAATCATTAGAGAAGATAATGAAGCAAGATATACAGGAGGTCTCCAATGTCACGAATAGCATGGAGATGGTAAATAGACAATGGTTATTTATTCTTTCACATAACAGAGCAAATATGTAGCACAGAAGCAAATTACCAGCAATGGGTTAAGAAAACACAAAGGCAACATTCCCCACCACCATCGCCAAAAACTATTATTACTGTGGAATTGTTTGCCACTGAATGATACAGGTGCCAAATATAGACAAGTTGAAAAAGTGTTAGACAAATTCAAGGAAGATAAATCTGCCTGTGGCTATTAAACAGGACAGGCTGACCGCTCTCTCTCCAAACCACTGCTTGCCAAAGCTGTTGTTGAAAGCTTGCTCTTAATCCCTGTTTGTTGTACTCCCTCATAAGCATCTGTCATTGCAGACAGTATGTGGCACAAGATGAACTCCTGTCTGATACTATAGGTTCGTTCTTATGTTTTTGTAGGCTGGGCATTCCCCACTGGATATGCGGAGAAATGAAATAATCTCTCCATCCAAACAGTGCCGGAGAAGACAAACCCCTGGAAGCAGTGGATGGAGAGGACACAAAGAGCGAGTCAGCCAAAATGTATCTGTTACATGGCTTTGGCAAGACTGTCGCTCCATCTGTAAGTTACCAAGCATGTCACTACTGTAGCAGGCAGCTTGTTAGCTGTTCCTTCTAGCCCTGTGCCACAGCCAGCCAACTTGTATGATGAACAACATTAAACAAACCACAGGCCCTCTCCTCTCTAGAGCTCACAAGGAATTTCTCAACAGCATACTTAGCCTCCAGGGCCAAGGCAAACACTCCGGCTGCTTCAGGGGCAGCTGCAGATGTTCCTGAGTGACGCAGGGTGCAGTTGCCATATAAATCCGTTGTAGCCTGCAATGATATTAGACGTAATTAACGAAATTAGCTAGTCCATTTTCCTTGCAGCTACAGACTCAGAAAAATACAGAAAGTGGAGTTTGCGCCCTTGCTCTTTAGAGTACTTGTGCGTTTGTTCCTAGGATCTGTTTTCTTCTTTAGAATAGCATATCAATTTAAAAAAAGTGAGACATAGTTACAGAAGGTGTGAATGCAAGAATAAATTATGATGTAGGAAAACAATATTCACTACCACTTAGAAGCCATAAACTCATATGGATGTCATTTATTTCCTACAAACACAGTCTAACCAAAGGCCTTAAATTCCCTTATGGTTATCTGAAGGATTTGAAACTAGGATTTGAAACTAGAATTGTTAGCAGTATTGAGCTTTCTAACATTTGTGCAACTCCAGAACCAACAGCAGTACCAGGCTGCTATCTTCTATGCAGATTAGTCACTAGAAGAGACCAGAAGGAAACCTCAGAAGTACATTTTATGGTGATAATTACAAAGGTGCCACAGATCGTCTTGGCTGATACCAGCAGAGAGCTGATACCAAGACAGAAACCAGTATTTTTCCATCTGCTACTGCACAGGGGCATTTAGGATGCTACAATGTGTCTTTGCGTTTGAGACCGGGCCAAGGAAAATGTACAGAGGCTTTTGGCAAAGACTGACCTTGAGTTATTACAGCTGAATTTTCCACTCTGTGAATTAGACTATGGCTAGTCTGAAGGTGCTGAAGAGCAGTGATCAGTACAGGGGAAGAGAGTCCCAGTTACACTTGAACAGAAACTGCGTATTTTCCAGTTGTAGGTACGGCCCTGAAGGGGACTTGACTATGATGCTCCGCGCTGCTCAGTATGAGACTGAGGGTGATCGGAACCCCCCACATTTCCTCTGTAGGTGACTGAATGTCTCTCTGCTCTGTGCAGCTTCTAGTACAGCAGAAGTCTGGTTCATGACTGCTCTGCCAGTACAACTAAGTATGATGTCAGATGTTGACACTTCTCATTTAGATTTTTACGGAGACCTTTTATCACACTGTCCTCTGGAAAGAGTGCAATTGAACTTCTAAATCTGGTTTCTGCTAAAAGAAAGCACCAACTATATGAAGCTCTAAGAGATGGAAGATCATTGCTTTCCTCAATATTAATCCCACATCTCCTCAGCTGACAGTTTTGGCACGATCATGTACTGCAGATGAGAAAATATCCATCTCAACAAAGGACCATCTGCTGCTCCAAAGCAGACAGAGTTGTAATAGGTTGTGGGAGTGCACAAAGACAGCAGCAACAGGACAATAATATCTGGACTCACCACACCAGCCTCCGGATTTCTCTTCCTCCCATTACTAAAGGTGGAGGCTAAGGTTGAAGAGCAGCTTTCATCATACAGAGCTGTCCGTCCATCATTTATAGCAGAATTGATGGAGATTGTCCACATGCTCGATGCATAACCGTCACAGTTACAGTCATCGTAGCTGCCCCCATCTCCAGAGGCCCAGACATAGATGCTTCCTTTGCCGCCTCGGCCCTATGAAAGGGGAAAATTGATCCTCTTGGGTTAAATTGCAGATAGGAGATAGCAGCTACTTTAAACTGCACATCTAATTGTAAAGCTAGGCATCTATTAAGGAGAAAACTGGTCCAAACAAAATATAAATCAAACTTCAGCTGAAATAACATGGACTTCTGCAGGTTATTAAATCCAGTTAACTGGCAGCCACAGCCAGTTCTGCAGCCTTACATACACAGAGCACTTCCATTTATCTCCTGTTTTGTTTGATGCCCTGAAAGCTCCTGTGCCAGATGCTAAGACATTTTATGGATTCATTAGCGTTTATGTCAAGGTCTCTGTACTATGAGGAAAGCGTTCTTTTAAAAGGGATATAGGTCATCTCATGCGCTGGGTTTGTAAGATCCAATTAGGTTCAGGCAATGGCTAAAAAACTCTATAGAACTGGCACATTTTTCTCTCAATAGACTTTTCTCCAAAGGTATCACTGACTCAGAGCTGTTTTTCTGACAAACCAGCTTCTACTACTAAGCAGAAAACAAAGTTATGGGACCATATGAATCATCTACAGAAAGATGGTCTACCAATTACACTGAGAAGGCGAGAGATGGACGAAGAGTCTGAAGCTGATGGGCAGCTATAAAAGCTTCCCATTAGTTAAAGGAAAGAAATCCGTACCCTCTCCCCAACTTCCAGATAGGCAAGGAGTGGGAAGGGATCAACTCAGCTCCTTCTTCTCATCCCATACTAAGAAAGAGGTAGGGGCTGCCTGGAAGAGGGTTAGACCTGAGAACCCAGACACTAAGGGAAAGATCAGTGCTACTGAACCCTGGGCAGCTATAAAAGCTTCCCATTAGTTAAAGGAAAGAAATCCGTACCCTCTCCCCAACTTCCAGATAGGCAAGGAGTGGGAAGGGATCAACTCAGCTCCTTCTTCTCATCCCATACTAAGAAAGAGGTAGGGGCTGCCTGGAAGAGGGTTAGACCTGAGAACCCAGACACTAAGGGAAAGATCAGTGCTACTGAACCCAAAGCTCAGATCTCCGACCGATTCCAGCACAGCCACCATTTCTCTCTGCATTTAGTCTGATGTAATCCGATGTTTACTTCCAGCAGCACCAAAAGGGGGCAAGGCCTCTATTTAACATACTGTTTATACGCATTGGGCAGAAGGTAAGAAAAAAATCTCTTCTGGCCTCTTCACTGTCCAGCATGAAATGGAAGTTAAAGAATATACAAACATAGCAACCTGCAATGGTATTTTAATAGGGAACCTTTTCTGCCAGGAATTTAAATCAAATCTGAGCTCCCAGCAGTAGCTTCTATTTTTCATCATACCCCACTGAACAGAGCAACCTCATTATTTCAAGCACGTTAGTGAGTTGCATTATAATTCACTGAATTGCACAGCAGGTTTGCTGCCACCGGGGTACATAACATCTCAGGACATAGATTTTCATAATAAAGATGATGACTATGAAAAAGCTTATTGAAATCAGTCTAAGAACTCCCACAAAGATCTGAGATCAATCATTTGAGTTTTAAGGGAGGAAGATACTGTTGCAAAAATATATACTCTAAAACCAAAATAATTCCAGCAAATTATTTAAAAAAAATAAAAAAGATCAGCATAACAGGAAGAGTTATGCCTCCTTTCCCCTTTGACTTTTTCCCCTACAGGGCCCTACCCTGGGCTTTGGACTCACTTCAGAGGCTACATCCCAAGCTCGTCATCGTGCCCACATACACCATCACATCACCTTGCTACCATCTGCCTCCTTTGGACAGCCTCGGTGGCAGCCCAAGCACATCTCTCTCTGTCCCAAAAAGGCAGGCTGCTGCCCAACGCAGAGAGCCGGTGGCTGCTGGTGCCAGGAATAGGACGTTTGGCACGTACAGACCCGTTCTTAAACAACCTTTTCCTTCCAGCCATTTTAATGGGACAGGAAACACTTCATTTTCATGTGATAAATTCACAAAAGTAGTTTGGTGCCTGGAAGTTAGCCTCTGCAGCGTTCGGCATGGGGAAGCAGACTTAGCCCTGCTCGGCAAATTGTTCCACGCTGCCAAAACTGCAGCATTTCACCCCATGAGTGGGATTTGTGGCAGAATGGCAGAAAATGGGAGTAACAGATTGCTGGCGGGGAGCAGAGGGAATCCACGGAGGAACTGAAATTTAGGCTCGAATTCATGGGTGGAGTTAGCCTGCTAGAGTGCTGCTGGGGACGGCTTTTCTGCATGTAATTACTGTAACGTGCAAACGGCCTCAGGATATCACTTCTGTAAGTGTCACATCCACAAGTGTGGCTTAGTGTTAAAAACCATAATTCACCTCTTAACACTCTAATTTCAGTTGACTTTCCATTTTAGCCAGGACTGGGAAGAGGAGCAAACACTACTGGAATAAACTGATAGCAGTGCAAGTGCATTATTTACAATGATGCTTAGGACTTGCTTCTTACATTTCCCACAGCCAGACCTGCAGTAGTTGGAGAGTTTGCACAGGCAAACTGTTTGGTGGCTGCCCTCAGGCATTGTTTCATTTACCAGGCGGAAATATATGGCTTCAGGGGAAGTGAATTTTCAATTCTCTGGACGTTAGTAGTCTAAACCAGAAAAATCTAAGTTGGGTCAACTAAGTGTCACATTTAAAGCCAACTGAAAACTCCTACTTACATCTCGACCTTATACAAACCTCAGAAAATTCAGTGATGTCACTCAACTTAGGCTGCTGGAAATTTAGGCCAAAAACAGAACTGGAGAAGGTACTAGTAATACACACTACAAACACCAGAGGGAGCATGAAGGAAGATTCAGGAAGAAAAGAGAAGACCAGCAAGATAATAAGACACATTTTAAAGAGTATCTTTCATCCAGAATCCTGTTGAAACCTGCTCATTTCCCCCAAAAGCAATGCACAGCGTGGCACCCACACTTCTGAGCCATTTGAAACTGCATCTCGCTCAGAGCTGAAAACGGATCTTGGTGCATTTAGTACTAGCCCAAGAGAGGCTCACCTCTCAATTCAGGCTAAACCAAAATTAAATCCTGGGCAAGGCTGTATGCTTAGAAAGTCACGACAGCTACTGAGAAGCTCTCTTTGCAGAAACAGCAGGTTTTCTATTTCCAGTGTCCTTCGTGGGATGTTGTGCTACCAGCAAAAAATATCCCTGAGACATTTTCTTACCCCTTTTCTCATCTTCTAAAGAGCGTAATCCCAGAAAAACTTCTTTACTGAACTACCTTGCAAAAGTGAATTGGCGGGGGACTGCAGCCTAATTCACTTTATGTAACTTCAGGCGCATCTTGAACTTTTTTTTTCCTTGTTACTGTGTTCATTCATCACGCTTGCTGGGCTAGTGCCTAAGCCAGTGTTTCTCAAAGTTTTGATTAGATCACACTATGCAGATAAAAATGGGTGGTATTTGACAATTCCATTTGATGGAAAGAACATAACAGTCTTTACAACATGTTTCTGATGCCCTCTGGCTTTGACCTAATCCTTCAGTCATAGATCAGGACTAACAGTTTCCAAACAGTACAAGCTAAAAACAAAGAACAGACTCCTGCCCTGAAAAGCCAAGTACCAGGGAGCGACAGCATTGGGACACCAGCAGGCAGATGGGATAAGAAGAAAAAAAAGCAGCACCTGACTGCGAGGAGGTATTTTTTTTAGGCGCAGCGAGAAGGTATTTCAGGATAAGGACAGCCAAATGGTTTGCTTATGTTTATGGACTGTCCCATGTCGAAGGAAGGAAATGCAGATGGAGCAAATTTGGAAAAAAATATGAAAAGTTACAGAACTGGAAATTGCTTTCTGTAACAAATTTAAAGCACATATTATTTTATAAGCACCTTTCTTTTTGCGTGACATATGAAAGCCATTTTGTAATTCTTCCCCTTAAGAAAACAGAAGTGTTTCAGCACCTTCTATATAATTTAATAGCAATTTATGTGCCTGCTATGTAAGAGAGAGGCTGGTTTTCCAGGAAAAGCAAAAAATTCTACAGCTTTTTCAAGTCTTTGCCATGGGTCCTACTGACTTATGAATAGGACTCAGTTAGTTTCCATCCCCTATTAATTTTGACTGTATTTTCCTCTGAAAAGAGCGTTTCTTTCTCTTCAGTACTGAAGAGAATACTGATTATTTGAAAATCCTTACATGTTTTGTAATTAAAAACGGCATCATTCAGTAATGATTGCTAATTATCTTAGAAAGCATAGTTTGCAGCCCAGGCAGGAAATGCGAAATCGCCATCGTGTCCCCAGGCTGGGGCATGCCAAGGCAGGACTGACTGTGGAAGAGCTGTGGGACCATTTGCCCGCTGTCATGACTTGGCAGGGAGCATTGGGCTGGGCTCTCAAGACATGCAGGAGCCTACGCAGAGACCTCGCTCTGCCTTGGTCTTGCCACCACTCCCGTGCAGGAGCAGTCCAACTATGCAACACAAGCCAGCTGGAGGCAGTGAGTCCTTGGCATCGCTGAACTGCTGCTCATCTTTTGCACTGCCAGGGTTTTCTGGAGCCTGCCTGCGTGTTCCTGCATCCCTGACATGGTGCCAGCTGGACAGCCCGTTGAGCCCTTGCTCTCCTGGCTCCTCCAGCTACCTCTGCATCTGCCAGGCTGATCTCCCCAGAGCAATCTGGTAGCCTGTGACTTCCTGGATCCCTTTGCTCCTTTCCTATACTGATTTCTTGGGGAGTGCTAAAATCTAAAGCAAAATCTAGGCAGAAACACATGCCTGACAGCCAGCCAAATAATCTCAATTTAACCACACAGACATCAAAGTCTTAAGCAGGAAACATATTTGGATTTCCAAAGTTTGCCACTGCACACGTTCAGGGGACAGCTGTCTTGTTTGAGCTGAATGCCTTAGCACTTCTCCCATGTCCAGCCCCTTCCGAAAGCCTGGAGCTGCTGTACTGTGCCCCTGGAAAAGCCCAGGATGACTGGCCCCCCCAGCACACCCGCAAGTCATGGAGTTCCGTGCAAAAGAAACAGCAGCTGGGTTATCCTACTCAAATTGACCTCTGCTGAAGGTGGTGTCCCTTCACCGCTGGCCTAACCCTGAGGCATTCAATGGGAAAGGAGGAAAGGCTGTTTTGGCAGGAGCAAGAACTCAGCTAAACGCTTGGCTGCTATGCAGAGGACTGTCACTTGGAACCATGTTTCAGTCATGCTTCTCTTGGTTTTGTCCCTTTCATATTTTGTTGCCTTCAATAACTGGCTGTCTAGTTCCTCCTAGCAGATTTCCAAAACTATTTGGGCCAAGTAATAATCACCCAAGTACAAGAAACGGCTGCATACGAGATTGTCAGAGAACTAAGCCCTATAATTGTTTAAACCCTAACAAAAGGCTTTACGTAACTTTTTCTAGACTTCGTCACAGAGTACTGAACTCCCAGCCACCAACCCCCAATTAATTGCATAATTGTTAATACCTCCCTTTGGCTAAAAATAATGCTTGAGCCATTTTCTATGTATAAATTACTGTTGAAACTGGATGGAGTTCTGTTAGCCAAGAGAAATGAATGGAAAATTACACTTTTGGTGAAGAGAGGGAGCATTAGGTCTCAATTAGGGTTCAGTCCAGTAGGGAAATGAGGAGGGAACTTTGAAAATGCTGAGACAAAACCTTTTAATTATCCATTCCTTTTTTGTTGGATCCTGGGTTGCGTACCACAAGTGATAATGCATTACTGTAGTCCAACAATTCTGCAGGCATACTTCTGGTATCAATAATATTTGCAAAAATCAACCCCATCCTCTTTTCAGTATTTCTGAGCTAGATTATCACTGAGAAAAAGATTCTAAACACCCAATTTACTTTCCACCAGCGACGATGCTGGTTCCTCTGCCCAGAGCTCCCAACTGGTGTGATGAACCCTGGCCTCACAGCTTCACCTGTGGCTCTTGCAACACTGTGCAAAAGTTCCCGGCTTGTAGCATCAGCCTTGCTGGGAAGCAAAAGCACATGGCTGCTGAGTGGTGGCACAGAGATTAGGCAAGAACACTCCTGGGGTCAGAGTGAGACAGCAAAATCTACATTTTGAGGCTGTATTATTGTCTTGCCTCCTTAGAAAACAGTAATTTACATGTCCATAAAGAAAATATTTACATTTAGAGCTTACAAATATTGCCATGTTGGCCCAACCTATTGATGCTGCAGCTTTCTGCTCTTTATGTGACAGTCATTTGAGTCTTTGTGAAGGGCAATATTTAACCCTGTCACAGGCCCATGCAAAGCACAAACATATGACAGCCAAGGTCCTGAGCTGACCAAGACATCCCTGAGGAGGCCAGTATCACAACAGAAATCAGCAGCACTTGGGTTTTGCCCCTGTCCTGTCCTCAGAGGCACATGCCCATTCCCCCATCTGTGGTAGGAAAGCAGATGGTCACAGACTGATCTCCAAACCTGGGTCATGTACTCAGTGAAAGGTTGTGTATCCCATCACCAGGTCAGAAAAGCTGGTCATGTTGTTTTACAAAAGCCTGAAAGTATCCCCCATCAGATGAACGGGGTGACTTCAGAACTCCAAGCAGATATAACATACTCATGTGGGGTTTTAATAAGGTTTGATTTCAGCTTACATAAATAAGACAAGGCATGGAATTATAATGCATATTCCAGACACAGTAGCAACAGGATAGTAAAGGGCTCCCAAGTTATAAAGCTTGTAAGGCTTCCTCAGAAATGGAGTAATCAGATGGTTGCCAGATCATAATCTAATTTCCCTATCCTCACTTGGCTGTTGAGCAAATAAAATTATGTTAGAGGTATCTAACTGCATATACTTTATTAACGTACTATCTTCAGCATAGTTCAAAGAACAGTAACACAATGTCTGTGGCCTTGGAGAGAGGTAAATGAGAAATATTTCCTTTTGTTTTTAACACTGTCCTTTCTTCTTTCATTGGTGAGCCCAATTACAGAGCCATGATGAGACTATAAATTCTTAATATCGCTCCCCTGGCTATTTGTACTTGTGCAGCATTTTCTTAGGTAGAACCGTATTATGGAAGCAATAACGTTTTCACCAGCACAAGCACAAATGGATCATGTCTTATACATTCCGGCTGAGCCAGTGAAGTCTCAAGAAATTAATTCAGTCCATGAGCAACTCCTCACAACCTACTAATATAAAAGCCTACATCATAAAAATGCAATAGGTAGAGACCAGCTTAGCTTGATTACTTCTTTTTACTGCCTTAAATTCCAATAGCTGAAGCTGGAAAGAACTGGACTCACAAAATGGCAAATAAGAAACATTTACTGGATATTGCATTAAAGACAGGATGTACCATAAAACATGGGTGGAATTAGTTCTTGAGCTAGTTACCTTTTCCTGTTTAAGATGACTGCTGACACAATTCTGGATGCAAGGTACCAGAGAACAAAAAGTCTGTATTTAAGAGAGTTGTGCTGTCACAGGAATCCCATCTACCGTCCCTACCCCCCCTCCAAGCTGTCTATCCCCAAAAGTGGTCAGACAAGGGATACGTAAATCACAAAGCATTGCTTTGTCCAGCCATACCATATATAAAATGCTACTACTGGCTCACTCCCCTTTCTCTGAATTGGAAGTACTGCTCAATCAGATGAGATAGCTAGCTGTGCTCAACACTGCCGGGCTGCTTGTTCCTAAGTCCATCATCCTGATTTCTTGCTCTTCTCTAAATTTTAGTTTGTATTTCTGCACTTGCAATAAAATCCCTCCATAGCTCATCAAAGAAATATATCTGCAAACATGTGACACAGAGTGATTAGGAGTGATGAAACTGATTGCATGAGCAGCCTGGTCTTGGTGCAGGGCTAAGATACCTCAGAACACCCCAGAACAACGTTAGGTTGGTGATTTACTGAGACTGTAAAGAAACATACACCTTTTCTCCCTAGACCCCATAACCTGCTGCTGACCACAGATGTGGCTCAGATGGAGTCTAGAGGCCCAGATAATAAAATCTCATTAAGCATATCCATCTTTTGCAAGTGTGTTTAGAAAAAGAGAGCAAGTGACAGAGCGCATTCTCTGGATCTCTTTCACCAGACAGAACAGCATTTGTCCCTTAGGCTGTTGCAGACTACCCTAATGGATATCTGACTCGGGCGCAGTCTAGCACAGTCTCCTGTTACAGCTGGCAGCCAGCATCAGGTGCCTCACAGCCAAGGGCGAGCACAAGACCTCCTCATTAGGCAGGTACTAGATACTCACAAGTTTCAGCCTGGTCTTTAAAACCTAGAAGCTGTATTAAGTCCTTTCCAACTATGTCCCAAATACGTGTTTTCTAGCAGCTGGAATTTGTATTAGGCAAGATTGTTTGTCTGTGTCAAACCAGTGCTGGTAATTGCCGAACTGCTTGTGGATGTTGGTGTGTATGAAAATCTTTCAATCCCTATTCTCAAGCACCTGCTAATTCAGCTGTGAGCTCATTTATCTTTGCAGTGCAACTACCACTATTCGGTGACCCAGTCACGCTGCTGACTACCGCCCCTGAACAAAAGTCATGAGATAACACAGTGAAGCATAGATTGCACTAAAAATGAGTGAGATCATGGCTTAATAACAAAAAGCAGCTTGAGTCCCCAATACCTTCTGATTACATGTATTACACTGACACCAAGTTCATGCATACGCCATCCCCTTTATGTTCAGCCTTAGAGAAGCAGTTAGTAAAACAGCCCATGAAGGAGTTGCCAATATGATGGACAGAGTCCGGCTGTCCTTAATTACGCTATTTTAGCGCTGCCTTTATTTATGCTATTTATCTTACAAGCGAAGAGCACACTAAAGTGAACATAAGATTAAGACAGAAGGTAAGAATTAGCTTAACAAATGCCAGGAATGGGAAATGGAAAAGGAAAGGTAGGAAGATGTATCAGCCTTAGCCCACCTGGTTATAGCTGCACGGCTTCAAGCCATAAAAACAAACATACGAAGTCGTCGTCTCACAGTTTCTGCAGTTAGCATCATCTTACCGTATCAGGTGACTAGTTACCCCCGGCATCCCAGCAGCTCTGGAACAAGGACTTCAAAAGGACATGAGAGTGGAATGGAGTTTGGGGGAAGGATGAAACTCTTGTCAGTGAGTTTCTCCTTGAGCTGGGTTCCCAAGTATGCTGGCAACAGGGTAAACATTACCTGTGTTTGTCAACTCAGTTAACTGCATATTCCCGGTAAGAATTTTGTATCACTCCCACTTACTTATTTTTAGTTTATTGCATTAGAAGCAAGGATATTAATCTTGCTCTGTGCAAGAGATCTTACATTTCCTTCTAGGACATTTGAAAGTATTGCTTTTAGTTTAATAACACATTTTTATTCTCAGCATGTTGCTTCCTCCCTGCCAATATTTCAGCTTCATCACTAATTCATGAACCATCACTCTGGTGAGAATCAGCCCTAGACTGAGAAAAAGAATTCCTACATTTATTTGTCTCTTGGTTTATAAAAGAAACTTTTATCTTCAATAAGGGTTTTTTTTTTATTCTGAAAAATAATCATAAATTAGATTTACATTTGTACAGTCAACAGAGAATTTGGTGCATATATTATAGACCTAAACTAGGTAAAAGGGTATTATATCAAAGGCTGGTTAGTCTTTTACGTGCAGAAAAGTCTGTAGTGGGTTTTTCAAAGCACCATGGAGAGTACCCAGCATCCACTGACATCTGGAAATATCTTTAGAAAATCTGGCTCTCCACAAAAAGAGATCAGAACAAACTATACCCAAAAAACCCTTCTATGACAGGAAACTTAATGAGCAAAATAAGGGTAGATAAAGCTATGGTCACAACGCAAAGGGAGTTATCTGGGGTGGAGCTGTCTCTTCGTTCACGCATGTATTGCCAGGAGATAGCTGGGATACTACCACTATAAAATTAAGTGTAATTGTCCCTGGACAACATCATCTTTCTTGGGTAGAATCCTGTATCATTCCTTCTGCTCTCTAATTCTGCAATGGCTGTTTGACAGAACTGGTTTCCTAATGCAGGCTCTCCTGTTAATTTTATGTTTTCTGATAAAGTACGAGAGCAATCCTTCCCAGAGTGCAGCTCACCGTCACCATTCTCTCTCCTTCGCAAGCATTCAACCTGAGAGATCTCAGGGCCCCTTCTGACCTTAATATTGCAAATTATTTCTTAAAGAGAATTACAAACACTTCTGAGGGGAAGGCATGAAAAAAGTAATATGCCCAACACTCCCAATTATGGAACTATGACCAGACAATAAAACAGAAGAGAAAAATTCCTTCTCCTATACTTAACATTCAAAGAGAAGGTTAATTCCAGCGTAACTCCACAAACTAAAGCATATGGCGATACGATAGCAAGTTAATTGAAAGATCTTTTAAATACCAAACTGCAAAAAAGCATGACTACAGTTTAAAATCTGCTTCTCTTGAGAGGGTAAAATACCTCTATTTAGTTTAGTTTGCTTTCCCCTGCCAGGGTTATTAGTGCCTTTTCTGTTACTTTTAGATGAGTTCTGCATAGGAGAGTAACAAAAATTACAAACACTTCTGAGGGGAAGGCATGAAAAAAGTAATATGCCCAACACTCCCAATTATGGAACTATGACCAGACAATAAAACAGAAGAGAAAAATTCCTTCTCCTATACTTAACATTCAAAGAGAAGGTTAATTCCAGCGTAACTCCACAAACTAAAGCATATGGCGATACGATAGCAAGTTAATTGAAAGATCTTTTAAATACCAAACTGCAAAAAAGCATGACTACAGTTTAAAATCTGCTTCTCTTGAGAGGGTAAAATACCTCTATTTAGTTTAGTTTGCTTTCCCCTGCCAGGGTTATTAGTGCCTTTTCTGTTACTTTTAGATGAGTTCTGCATAGGAGAGTAACAAAAATTATTTGGGAATTTTTATACATTCAGAGTTTTTGTCTGCTCCAGCCAACATTAGTGGAAGGAAGATCAAGGATCCACTAACTGTAAGACATCAAAGTGTTGCTAAAAATATATCAACTGTGTCACATATTTAACAAAAATTCTCCCCAGGACAGGAGTATTTAAGGGGATCTTTATGGAAACACTAGAGAAATGAAAGTAAGTCATGAGAAGAAATACAGCTTGTGTAAGATGACTTCAGAGGGACTTTGAGCTTGTCAGAGGTTTGTAAAGTTTATACTACAAAACTGAGCAGACTAAGGAGAAATTTGTGACAAGTCTTCCTGTGTTATTGCAGTACATTGCCAATTTTATGGGCGAGAGCATGAAGATGACTATTATTCATCTCTTATAGGCAAAACATTTGAGGCTCAGGATTTGAGAAAGCTTTAGATGCTTCACTACCTACCACAGCAGTAGATTTAATTATCACGTCACAAAACACGGTAAACTGAATGTGCTGCTCACAGCGAGGTGGTGATGAAGAGTGGGAGAAACTAGCACAAGTAAGAGGGAGAAATAATTTGGATGGAAAAATGAGTAATTGTGGAGCTCCCACACAAAACCACCCCAGATGTTCTGGGGAATTTCAGATCTTTTCATTATGGAAACCCATCTACGATCAACCAAGGGGAGGAGGCTCATTCCCTACAGCACCAGAAACAGCTGTGGTTGTCCTGGCTGCATGACACCAAAGAGATGGAGATAGAGCCATGCAAGGTTGGTTTGTTTGTTTTGGACTGATTTGTTTTCTTTTTGAGTTGTGGCACACATTTTACCCAACCTTCTAATAGAGTACAGGTTTAACAGATTCTAAGATCACAGAATCATACAATGGTTTGGGCTGGAAGGGACCTTAAAGATCACGTAGTTCCAACCCACCTGCCATGGGCAGGGACATCTTCCACTAGACCAGGTTGCTCAAAGCCCCATCCAACCTGGCCTTGAACACTTCCAGGGATCAGGCATCCACAACTTCTCTGGGCAACCTGTTCCAGTGTCTCACCACCCTCACAGTGGGTGAGAAATCTACGCTGAAAGAGCGTAGATTTAGATTAGTTTAAAGCCATTACTCCTTGTCCTATCACTACATGCCCTTGTAAAAAGTCCCTCTCCAGCTTTCTTGTAGGCCCCCTTCAGGTACTGGAAGGCTGCTATAAGGATGATACTGAGTATCTTTAACAAAGACCACAGACTGTTCCTACAAGGAGGTGGAAAGGTGGGAATAAATAAGGAGGCTCCTGCTACTGGGGAATAATATTACTCCATGGATATCTGAACAGTTGTGGTTCAATCACAGCTATAATAATGACCATATATGAGTGACCTGAAAGACACTACAAATCCAAAATGATCATTAAATTGGTAGCACACCAAATCAGACAACGTGGTGTCAGTAGTACAGCTAGCATGTTTCAACCTGGGGAATATTTACAGGATCAGGCTCTTCCATTTTGACTGCGATGGCACATGAAAAGCATATGTAAGCTGACTAGAGATAAAGAGTTCCATGCAAGAGAGCACGGTATCCTGAGACTATACAATAAAAGCAATGCCACAACATTGCAGAGAGAACATCGATGGACCTTGGAATACACTGAAAGTTGGGATAGTTTACACAATTGCATTGTGTTCTGCAACATCCATGGGAGGACCATGTATTCCCAAGTCATTGGTTTCAGCGCAAGTGTGTACATATCATTCTGCCCCAGTACGCAGATTATTTAATAAGACTGTTACCTTGTTCACACCATCTGCCATCGCTTGCAGTGTTAGCTCTCTAGGTCCATCCACAGTCTTTCCATTATCAGTTGGTCCCCAGCTGGCACTATATATGTCTATGACTTGAGGCATATGACTGATAGAGGAAGCCTCAATAATGTCTGTCATAAATGGCTGGTCGAGCATTCGAATACCTGTGGATTTAATCAACATAAACATGAATCACTCATTACCCAGCACAAGATGAAATCTCAGCACCTGGAGAAGTCCCCCAGTTACAGGTATTTTAATTCACTGGCAGTTTCACCCACTCAGTAATTCCGCACTCGGCATTCACGTTTCACCAGGGTGTGCTTACACAGCAGGATGGCAGCACTTGAACACCCAGCCACAGCAATGCAGCATGGCCCAGAAAGAGAAAGCACTTTATTGTTAGCTTTCTAATTACATAGTATTTTCCATCTACTATTTGAAAACACTTTTTAAACAGTAGCATTCAGCAATCTCAGCATTTCATAGCATTTAAATAATATTCATAGTATTTAAAATAGTATTTTGTAACAACCAGGGAAAAGGATTAAGGCTTCCCCACATCCCTAATTTATCTCAGTGATGCGTTGACACTTCATTAGTTTTTCAAGTAATTTTTCCTGTTTATTTTGGTTCTTCTCCAGAATTTAATCAGAGAGGGGAAACACACGACACAACAATTTCCTGGAAAAATATCATTGTGTCAACATGCAGACTCAATAGCAAAATATGGCCAGTATTTGGAGAAAAAAGCAAACTAAAACCTGCTTCCTTTAACCCATACTGCAGTAGAAATCGAGGTAAGAGTTTAAACGATACAATCCTAGGACATGCCAACTTCATAAAACCTCAAAGTGTTGGCCTTAAGCAAGCCAGAGAGTGTGACAAAGACAGCAGCGCAAGCCCTCACATCATCATAGGACAGTTTCATTGATAGCCAACCTGTCAGTGGCTTTTGGATGAGACCTGAGCAACCAGGGACACATTCCAACTCTCATTTGTAGCCTTGAGTTGAAGTTAAGTTTTTCCCAACAGTTTTAGGACACAGATGGGACAGAAATCGATACCACAGAGCCAAACAGTGTGAATGGCAGCGAGGACCCTGATTTAGAAGCCAGTGCTTTTACTATATTCAATACAAAATCCATGTGCCAAATGTGAGGCTAGAAAAAGTGGTATAAACTTCAAATAGAAACCAGACCAAAGCTGGATATTCCTGATCTGTTAATTCAAGCTAGAAATTATGAAGTTAAACTCAATGAGTGAGAAATCCCTTCACATGCTTGTAAATGCAGATCTGCGCTGAAACCACAGAATTAATTATTGACCCCGGGGAGGTGGGGGAGCAACAGGAGGAGCCAAGCCATCTGGTTTGACTTTAGGGCAAAAAAGAGGTATGGGAAGCAAAACACACGATGCCCCAGAACCTTGGCTACAAACTTCCAATTCTACCTGCAAACATGGACCTTGAATCATGTCAGCAGCAGACTCTCGGCTCTAATGAGCTTCCAAGATCCCACTGACCACACGGTGGTGCTACAGGTGCACGCTGTCCTCAGGCAGGAAAGGCTGGCTTTTCCAAAAATCGGTGGGGATTTTGCTACAAAGTGGACAAGTATGGAAGGCTATTTGTAGGCTGTTGTCATGAGAAAAGGCCTTCACCTCTTCATTTTTAAGCAACCGGCTTGAAGTTGTAGAGTTCTACTAATAATACAGATGAGGTCCAGCCAAAATCCCATGCCTCAATTCACATTCCTCTAAAAGTAGCTATTGCCAGAACGTAAATTTTGTGAAATGTCCTATCCCTGAAGGGGACGTTACCATTACTGAAGAAAGGGGACAAGCACTAGACCTGCCTGGCCAGTTACTAACTCTCGATGATATTTCTTGGGGTTTGTCTTAGCAAACACTGCTTGGTGCCCTTCTACCATGGAGATTCAGCTTTTGATTGTGTAGGTGACAGGTGAAATGTAGCCTTCCCTAGATTCTTCTGACACCGCGGTGAAACAGGGCAGAGCAGAGCTGCCCATGCATACACACTGTGATCCATTCCCAGGAAGCAATGGGTGCATCCACACTGGTGTTTTGGTGTGGATCGGGGAATGAAAGTGAAATTCATAAACATCTATCTCTGCCTGCTGTGCCTCGGTTCTCATCATGGAACAGTCTTAGAGTGGGAAAACTGGATTTCTTAAGATTAAACTAAACTGACACATGCTATCCAAGAGCCTAACTCACTCCAATCACTGTATTCAGTCTATCAGAGCAGACGAGCTAGTTAGCAGTAAAAATACCCAACACACCCAAGGTGTGAATGCTGGGTGCTAGGCACCACCCATTTAATTTTGTGCATCTGCTCCTACCACTCTGCATCATTTGTTAAAATAGAGGAAACCAACGATCGCAGAGATTTACAGCACTGTGGGCCCTGCCCTGCGAGAGCCTAAAGAATAAGAGCAGCATGGGATTTGCCTTTTCAAATAGTTTCTAAGTGCAGCAGGAATTTATATTTTACCTCCTGCAAAATGAGATTTGTCGCAAGTGATTCTGCAACTATGCAGGGAAAAAGTACTGAAAATCAGTATACAAACAGGAGTTGGCATAAGAAGGAGCAGAGCTGTTCCTTTACTATGTATTTAAAGAGGCTATATACAGCCCTCAATTGAAAAGGCAAAGCCATGGAGAAATTCCTCTCCCCAGCTACTGTGAAAAGTAATAAACACACGGCCCAGTGCCAACCTGCAGTCCTGTCCTGGGCAATGCTCCCTGTCTCTGCAGGAAAAGTTCTGCCTGAGGCATAGTGGCATAAGGACCGTTTACACTTTGAATTGCTACCGTACCTGCCACCTTGGAGTTGTACGCAACTCCCACGCCGCAGATGTTGTTGTTGGCAGCAGCAGACACCTCTCCCGCACACCTCGTCCCATGGCTGCAAAAGGGAAGACAGAGACACCACGTGAACCCCAGCTAATGCATGTGCTGAATTGAGCTGGATCACCGCGATTCTTGTTTTTGCCTCATAGTCAGCTCCCAGCACTTCAGAGGAAAACCATTCCATGGCAAACTGTTGAGTGCTGTACTTGGATACTCGTATGAGCTCATTCCTTCCTGAAGCAGGAGATAATCAATTTCCCCCCTGCAGTATGAGCAATGCTTGCTCTGAGGTTAACATGCATATTTACGCTTCATTTAGCTGTAAAGTTATTCAGACCTTTTCTTTTTAACTTTGTCAAACAGGTTCTGCCTTGTTACCAACTATTAGTCAGTAGGAACAGTCCCTTGACAGAACAGTGTAAAAATAAGATCAATACTAATTCCTTTATTTTTGTGACTTGATAGTGTGATACCCATTATTTTGAACCCCACAGAACAAAGTCTGATTGCCTTTTTGCTATTCAAACATGTATAAGGAGTGTATCCCTGCCCACAAAAAAAATGCCATGGAAAGAGATGGGTGCAACATCAAGCTGGAGTAGCAGAAGGGAGCCACAAGGGTGACTGCACTCCTCAGCAGCAGAGCTGTGGCCCAGCTGGCCAGGCCCAAAGCTGGCCAGACCCAAGGCACCTGCATCCCTCTCCTCTAGTGCCTAATTCCCAGGAGAGTTGACAAGGTGCTCCAGCTGCCAGCTCACGGAGCTACTGCTTTCTGCTCAAGTGGAAAATGTCTCTGCTCTGACATGAAGGTCCAGGTTTGGGCTGACGCACGGCATTTCAAGAACACTTGGCGTCTCTGAAGTGCTTCACAGCTCTTAACAGAGACTCTTTAATTGGCAGTGGCTCTGAGGCAGTCTGGCAGGAAGGCAGATTGCATTTTCCTTACTCCTAATTCATCAGAAATTAAACCACAGAGAAGATAAATATGAACAATATAATCTACTTTTAAAAAATTAGCACAGCAGCAGAGAAACTAGTGAAACCTGTGCTGCTGTCAGGTTTTTTTAAGTTTAAGATGTTGAATCAATATGAATCTATCCTACTGTTCACATCAATCCACTCTGTGCACTAAAACTCACATTGCTCCTATAGCATGCTAAAGATTCATACTATTAGCAGTGCTGTATTATAAAGGCTACGGAATACCAGATGAACCATCCTGGGAGGCAGCAGAATTGTTTTGTTTTAAGCATCTCTGGCAAAGGTGAGTGTAACATTAATAAAGGGGTGAGAAGTAACACATTCTTTTTCCTGCTGTACTTGGAAGAATATGTTTTTAAAGGCAGCTCCACGAAAGAAAACGACTGGCCTCGAATGTACACAGTGTCTTGATCACGAAAGGGTGAAGATCTCATGCGAGTTCCTTTTACAAAGGAGGCAGAGAGGAGAGTAATACAGATTACTTATTCAGCTGCTGGAGAAATTTCTTTCAACAATCAAGCAGGTTTTCCCTCATGCCCTTGTTCAAGGAACTGTGAAAAAAATATACCGTTGCTAGGCATTCATTATCTAGTCACCTGTGGGCTAGCTACAAGCCATGGAGCAGAATAAATGGCTTTGTTAAAAAATTGTCCTGACTGATGCTGGGGTGCAAAAAATCGGTGACACTGCCAGGTGAGCTCTTTCTCTCACAGAGGGAAAAACTGTATTAGGACCTTCCTGGTAAAAAGATTTTATCAGAAGGTCCTCTCCCCCACCTCGCCTCCCCAGCGCACTGGCCCACATGATGGAGACTGCAAGCAGACCTGTTCCAGCAGCTCGGGGTTTAGATACCGTGCTGCTGACTGGAGAAAAAAAATGATGTGTGAGTTAGTGGAAACACATTTGGTTGAATTATTAATGGCAAATAGCAGACTTTTCCAATGTAGCCCTATTTGCTGTTCATGTATCATTGATAAACCCATTGTGGTTTCTATGAAGTGACCCATGTCATAGGCACAAATCACATCTTTTCTCTCCAACGTTCACCTCTTCACTATTATTTCCATGTTTAAAACAAGGGGATAGAAAACAATTAAGAATAATTTCAGCTATGAACAAGTTACTTCAAAGGTAAACCACATAGTAGCACGCACAGCAAGTTTTCCATAAACATTATATAAATGCAAACATTTTACATGAACATTCATGAAAACCTAAGGTGGGAGAGGGTGATTCAATTGAAAGTCAGTTTTGCCTTCAGCTGGTTTAAATAACATATCTGTACTAGTTATGAAAATGTCACTCTGCTTTGTCTTTGAAAACTATTATCTAAACCCCACATTTTTTAAGAAGTCAGAGGTGGTACAGATTTTCATTGGGGTTCCTTTTCATCTGCTTTTGAAAGGCTTCTGCAGACAGCAAAGGACAGGATTCATCCTTCCTAACTTCAGCTGTCTGCCGGGGGAGGGCTATGCAGAGCTGCAGTCTCAATAGCTGGGACGATCTGTGTATCTCAACCACTTTAGTTGCCTGCACTGGGCAGCAGTTAAATATGCAAAGCTCAGGGGGACACTTTTGTGGGGCAAATGCCATCCCCTTTTTACTCACATGACATTGTCAGCTTCTGAGCATTTGAGTGTTTGCACAAGGAAAAGCGTTCCCCTACTTTGGGGAACGTGCCACTCTGCCTGCATCTAAACATGCCAAGAACCAGCAGTAGTCTGTGGCTCCTCCTTGACACTTGCGTCGTTACACTGCATGTAGAAACAGCTGCTAAATCTGTTTATACAAATTCTCAATTATTATGTTGTTTCCATTGTATTGACTGAAAAATGAGGAGGAGGGGAACAGGTGTTTTTACCCTGTTAACGAGCACTGTCTGGAAGCCAAGGGGAGTTCCTTCCTTGACTCAATGGTATTTTGTTTGGATCCATAATAAGTAAAGGACATTTTTACCTCTGAAGAATATAGGTTTCCAAGATAGTGAATAATTTTTTCCCAGCTAACTCTTATCTGGGTGAGAGAATATACAGAATACAAAGGCTACAGGAGTGAAAATTATTCATTATTTGTATCATGGCAGAAATTCACAATCTCAGTGCTCTGAGATGGGGAACCCTGAGTTGTGTCTTCTGCATGCTCGCAACAAGAAATCAGAGGGTTGTACAGAAAGGCCAAGCTATCTCTGACTCCTATGGGCGCCTCTGCACTGCACAACACGGTACATGCCAAGGTACTGAATGTGGTTCAGGAGAAGTGGGTGTTAAAAATCACAGGCAGTTCCCAAAGTGGTTCCTAAAAACCAGAGTGCTGTGGAGCTACCTCTGCTTTTGGGAACAGGGCTTGATTCAGGTTCCTTCACTGCTCCCACGGCTCCTCAGGCTCAAACACAGCCCTGCCCCATGTTGCACCCAGTGTCCCCTATCCTGGCTTGGTCCCCAAGCTGTGGGTCTGAACACAGTCAAGCAGTCAGTACAGTAAGCACGGGAATAAATCCCTTGACTTCCCAGTCAACTGTTACAGTCTCCCTGTAAGAGCAGCTGAACTGCCCGACTGCAATTCCCTGCCCGAGGCACCACACTGTCCCCTTCCAAAACCCACCCTGCTTGGTTTCATAGGCCAGTGGCTGTTAGCTGGAAAGGCCAAAGTGCTTACAGCATCCTTAAAAAGCACAAAGTGGAAGGGGAATCTCTGCTTACAAGCAGAGCAGCTGCGATTAATGAAATACTCCATGCAAAAACCTCTCCCTTTTTTTCTTAAAGTCTAATGACACTTTGCACATGCAGCTGGCAGCTCACAAAAGCCCCTTGGTTCATCTCTTTAAAAAACAGTCCTCTGCTTCTTGTTCCACAAATCACTTGAATTGCTCACACAGAAATGTATTCTTTATGGAAAAAGGGATATTACGCTATCCTATTTTGAGTGTGATTGTCCTGCATGCATAAAATTCAATGGGAGATACATCACTGACTGCAAACTGAGCAAGACGGAGCCTTTATTGCAGGTTTCTCTGAATGGCTTTTCTGTGTAACTACTCTCTATTCAGACGCACCTTTGCAGCTACACATATGGATAGACAGACTGTCATAGACAGACAGTTGTAACCTACCAGTAATAATAATTCAGGAGTCAGAAGTTATGACAATTGCTTATATATGAGCACATCAGCTTGATTAACAGTATAGCCAAGAAATACACAGAGAGAAACACAACTACTCCTGAACAGCTGGATATCGTGTGTTGGTTTGCATCTTAGCCTGGAGAAAACATGAAATCTTGCTTCTTAAAGCCTTCTTGAATTGTGCAGGCAGGAAAGGGATGCTTTACTGAATGTGTTGCTCCTGTGATTTACCTTGCAGGGCAGAAAATTCCCTGTCTCACCAAAGAAACCTCGATGTTTGTGACAAAGAATGCTATACTTTCTACGTCAGTTTTTTCTGGAAAGAATAACAAAGGAAATCAGCAAAGCAATCTCTGCATTGCTTTTCTCCTCCTGACTTGCTGACTTGAGCTCCCCATCCTCTCAAGAAAAGAAATAGAAGAAAGTGTTGCAGTTCTCTGAAAACCTGAGTCACGTTGTTCTCAATATTACAGATGCTGCTCACCCTCGATTCTTCACTTAGGTGCCTGAAGTTAGCCAGAGGCACCTGGGGCCAGAGACCATAACCTTTGCCACATCCAGGATGCTCAAGGCCCATTTTAAGAGACTTTAGGAGGTAACTCTGCCTCCAGGGCCACCCTGCAGAACATGTGAGGACTGCAAACTGTGCCCCACTATAAAATACTTGATAGCAGCACAATCAGTGTTAATGGGCCTTGGCAGAACACACTTAGTTTTATGAAGTTCCACACTGAAAATGACAGAAGCTACCATTACCCACTAAAGTTAAATTTAATTTTCCTCCGTGCTGCTCCAGAGCTAAGTGATATCTTTCTCCTACAAAGATCCTTTGCATAAATAAAGCGAGAAAGGCAGCAGACCTTCACAAATTAGAGCCCTAGTCTTTCTCTGACTTTCCATTCACTAATTGGATTCATACTAGTTTAAAAGTGTTAGATGTCCTTTACCGAAATGAAGGAGAAATCTCATTGGCATCTTGCTTTGGCTGAAAAATGGCAGGACTACAAAGGAGGACATCACAGCTCCTCAATCTGTTTGATCCATTCCAGGAAGCCTGTGTCTGGGGGGGACCCCCAGCCGCTCCACATCTTTGTTGTGCCATTCTGACAGAACTAAAATTGATTTCTTTAGAAATAAAAACAAAAAACCCATACAAAACTCAGAGGCCATCCATACACCCATACTAAGTTAGAGATGAAAACCACATCAAATAGGCCTAAAATATTTTTTGATAAGCACTAAGACTGAGGCCTGAAACCTTTGAAAGTTTTCAAATCCTCAGTGCTGCTGCTATTTAAATGTTGGTAACATCAATTATATTTACATCTAGAAGACATTTGGAAATGTCTTTGAAAATGTCCTGAAACAATTTTTGCAAATCCTAGCCAGAACCTGCCTGAGACCCTGGGCAGTATGTCGCAGAGCCAGAGATGCTGGATGCTGAGATTGCCAAGTAGTAAACACACCTTATGGCTGTGCCTCGGACTCTGCACCCTTGACTACCTTAACATCTTGCTATGAGCAGTTAGCCTGACAGAAAGGGCTTTTTCATGGGACGGATGCAGAATCCAGGGCACACACTTTTTGAAAAACTGTCAATGTGTGTTTCTGTTCCATTCTAACCAAAAATTAATTTTGGGAAACAAAAAAGGTCACATTTCCTAAAATCTGAAGCCTCTTCTTTTGGGCCGTTCTTATTTATATCATACAGAGAGGACCAGACGTTCACCTGCTGGAAACTGGCTAAGTTCAGAACATACTGAAGGAGGAGTGGGTCTTGGGCAATCATGATGTGTTAGAAATATCACAACAAGCACAGCTGCACTGTTGATTCCAGGTTTACAAACACAACAGAACAGGTTCCCAGTCAGTGTACATGGACTTCAATTCCTCCAGCAGCTAGAAGTATCTCAGAATCAGCTCTGAAATGCTACCCACGTACACTGTCCTTAAATCACGGTGAAAAGACAGATGATTCGGAACTTATGTAAGATTTACTTGTTTTTAAACTGGTCATTCTACACCATGCTGCTTTTCTGCCTTAGTCTATAATCTGATGAAACTACTTTTTTCCCCCAAAAGCCTTTTCCTGTCTCCAGCTTACTCCCTTTAAAATTAGCTAGCAGCTAGCAGTGATACTGCCTCAGACACAGTAGATGGGAAACCGGTCAAAATTGTATTAAATGTATACAGATTTGGGCTACCATAATGTCCTAGGATAGCTGACAGAAAACGGCACGCAGCTAGCACCCATTCAAACAATTTACACATATACTCTCTTCTGAAGCAGCGACTTCATTTATAAACCATAAAATGGTTGTTCAGCATTATCTAGAGGCTACCTAAAAAAATGAAGTCAGAAGTAACCTCTAATTTTCAAGCAGTAGTGAGACTGCAGCTTCTGTTTTGGCAACCACAGAATTGAGCAGAAAAAGGACATTCCACAAGTATCAGCCAATACTTGTAATTTCTTAAGCAAACCAAAGTGAAGAGCAGGCTGATCAAAACCCATTTACCTGTTAAACCAGTCATCTGTGTAGCGGGGGTAGGGGTAGGGATCGTTACTGCTGAAGTCGTAGCTGGCTTTGGCATTCTGCAAAACACAAAGAGGTTCAGTAAATCAGCAGAAAAACAGATGTGCAGGGCAAAGTGGAACACAAACTGAGGGGGAGCTGAGAATCATTAGTAAACTTTGCCCTCTTCATTCTGTGAGATGCATCTGGATGCAAACTGGTCCCTGTTGTGCTGTGCATTTCCCACACCAGCAAGCCTGGGGAAAGATTCTTTCTGGGGTGCAAAGCCTCCTGTGGACCATTAGTACTTCCAAATAGCATGGCTAATTGTGAGGTGGTGTGAGAGCTCGGGCTACTACTGAGGGACTGTTCATCAACACTTACAAGAGTATTTAGGTATTATGCTACTTGGTGTGGCACGACAAAGGTTAAACCCTGTTTTCCAAGCAGTGGTGGAAGTGACCAGACACTTGGGTCTTCCATCATAGAATTACTTTTTAAAAACTCATTTGTGGTACTACAACAAACAGTCAAATTTCTAAAAGCATTTCAATGCCTAAGAATGTAAGTTTCTCAAAATTCAAATGTGAAGACTGCATTAGTGGTCAGCACATATGCCTGAAAATCCCTTTGCATATTTTCTTGGTCCTTTAGTTGTCTGAACAAATGTGGCTTTCAGATGCTTTTGAAAAATGTCATCCCATGTCTCTGCTTTTCATATAAATCTAAATCATTCCTGATTTTGCCCCATCAGCAGAGTTAAGGACACTCAGCAACTTTCTGATGCTGTATCTGAGAAGCAAATGGAAAGTTACGGAAAGTCAAGTGCCATCTTCTTTCTTCTCTCTTAATGAAAAAATAAATAAAGGGTGACTGAAAATTAAGCTTTTAAAAATATTTAGAAGCTTCCTCTCAAGTGTATGTTTACAGTGTTTATATTTTAATAAACACCATACTCAAGGAACAGAATTATGTTAATTCTTAATTAATGTGTACTTGTATTCTTGTTTCAGATTTGGCTGAGCATGCTATTGAAGATAATTTGAGACTCGTGTATGAATAGCTTTGCTCCTAAAAACATTCCCCTTCAGCAGATTCTCAGTTCCTGGGGTACAGGAATAGACAGCCCATTGGTAGCACCAAAGTCTTTGGGTTTTGGATTCAAAACCCCTAACTCTCAAAAACTCTTGTGCCAGAATGTAACGGGGACAACATCGTCCTTGATCCTTGGAGGGTAAAACTAAGTATCTTTCAAGTTACTGTACAGTAAATTTTTTGGGTGATCATTTCAGGAAGCCATTGAATGGAGCAGAGATTTGCAGAATGTTTATCACACGGCTTGATGCTGTTTTCCAGCTCAGACATAGCTGAATCCCTTTCTGAGTATCCTTATTGATGTCTCCGTATCTCTAAACTAAGGCCCTGATTTTGAGCCTGAAGATGCCTTCCAATAATGTCAGCTATAGCCACAAATTCTCAGTGCTTCTAAGTCTCTGTGCCCAGGTGTTTGTTTAATTTACCTCTTTTAATTACCACAACTGCTTACACAGCACTTTGAATGGCATAGATTTGTATGAGCTAAGAGTAAACAGAACATGAGTTTTCGGCCATGGAAAGAAGGGGAATTTGACAGTGATCTATAAAATCATGAAGAGCACAGGGAAGGTGGACAGGGAGTTATTATTTACTACTTCTCATAATATAAGAACTAGTGGGAATCCATAGAAAATTACCAGAGGGGAGATTCAGAAGCAGCAGAAAACAAGAAGTAACTGTTCCACAGAACGTATGAGTTACAAAATTCATTGCCCCCGAGCAATACAGAGGTTAAAAGCCTGAATGAAATAAAGAAGCAGTTAGACAAATTAACGGAAGATAAATCTGGAAGGGGTATTAGATGCTGTGTTTCCTCCTTCTCCAACAACCATAGAACAATGAATGCTAGATGCTGGGAAGCCATAATCAGGTAGATAACCACACAGTCTCTGACTTGGTGACCATACTGCTCCCCAGGCATCCGCTCCTGGCTGCCGTCAGAGGCAGGATCTTGAGCTACAAGATTTTGGGCCTCACCCAGTGCGCCTGGCAAAAGCCATGTGGCACAGACATCCCATCTTAATGCAACAGAGGAAGTTTGGATTCTGCAGTGTCCAGGGGAGCTGTGACAAGGATTTGTGCAAGGGGCCAGGTTTCATCCAATACATGGCAGTAAAAAGAAATGAGCTTGTCAACAGAAGATCCAGCCCTGTTCGTTATTAACGAGTGTAGTATCTACTCCTAGCAGGACAACCTGGAGAACCACATCCTATGGTAAAGTCAAAATGGAAACGATGACTCTCTCTGAGTAATTTAATTAGCAGATAAAACCTACTCTGTCACAGAGTCTAGCTTGGCAACCTTTGGAGAGAAATGCATTTCAATCACAAATTAAAGAAACTTTCTTACACTACCACCTTGGACTAGACATGGCCTATGCAGACTGCAAATAACTAAGCTTAGTTCTAGGGATTTCAAATAATTTCTTTCAGGTAGGTATGGTCTAACTCAGTACTAAATGTAATTAGTTCAATATATTGCCAGCTTCTTTTCTAGTCAGAACTTCTGTTTTCACTCTAAAAATATTGTACAGATGAGAATTTAAACTCAGTCATAGGTCAGCTGTGGTTTTTTTTCCCCATCTGGAAGAAATGCAGTCCTATTTACATAGACCCTAAGCTCAAAGGGGGCCTGGTGAGGCTGATTTTTCAGGACATCATCAGACATGCAAGCACCTCGTGGTAGCTATCAACCGCTCTTGACTCTAGAATTCCCTTATGCAAAGAATTATGGATGGAAAAGCCCTTCTAGCTGTGCAGATGTACCACTCGTGTCCAGAGTAGTGACAGGCAAAGGGATGCCAGCACGAATGATTCAGCCGCCCTACAGCAGACTGCAGCTCTGCTGTATGTCCCATGTAACCAAATGTCAGCTTATGGAAAGGTTGCTTTAGTCAGGCTATAAACAAAGTTGTGCAGCACTCTTCCACATCCTGCAGCTCTTATTCGCTTGATTTTGGATCACTTCACTCAAAGCAAAAAGATATCTAATGTAGCAGGAACCATCCACAAAGTGCAAAATTAAGAATAAATCTTGAAAAGAAAACAACTGCTGACTGCACAATTTATCTTCATTAGGGTCTTTGAGAAACGACAGTGAGATTCAGCTTCATGAAGGAATATTCCGCCCACACTATGGAAGCAGTGGAACGGGTAATGAAACAGCAGTGACAAGTACAAATGGACTCCTTCAAGTTCCTAATTTAAAGATTAAATCCCCAAATATCTAATCCTCAACCTTTTTAAATTTTTTTTTTTAAAAAGCATAAACAAATTAAACCAGTTTCAACACTGGACCAAAAAGGGAACTGCTTCAGTGGACAACTAAAATATTTCATCTTGTGTTTTGGGAAATTAATATTAAAATCTGTGGTCTGCCACTCTCCTCCACAGGTTGGACTCCCCAACAGGCAGCAAGAGGGAATTTATTGCTAACATGGAGATTTAATCAGGGTAGGAACCTGAGAGGTGGCAACCAAAACCAGTTCAGATGAGGATCTACAACAGCACACTGAAATGAAAACATTTAGCTTTTCAATTCAGGTGATTCAGTTTCCAGTTTTAATGCCAAACTAGTCTACTGGCAGTTGCTTCTCTTAGACTTGAAGTATCTAAAATTTGGTTTTCAATATCTAAGGTAGTTGCCTGTTTTTTTTCTCCGGAGAGCAACTCAAGCCACCAATCTTAGGCACTGATCATAGATTGCGGTCTAGCCTTAGACTACTCGTTAGGCATACAGTGTTAGAACGAGATGAATCCTATCCCTCATGTTCGATCAAAATCAGTTCATTGTCGCAAAGCAATTTGAACCTGATGTTTATCAGTCACCATCTATGCACAATTACTTATAAATAATGTCTATTATATAATAAAAATGCTATTACAGAGAGGAATGGTATTGTATTTTAAGGTATATCTCTATTTTTGCTTTCTAGCCTCTACCCCAAATAAGATGCTAACAGAAGAGTACTGGATCAGATGATGAGATTCTTTCAATCGTTTATTAAGTAATGTCTTGTATACCACAACACGAATAGATTACTTTTGCCTGTGTATAAAATTCTGCTTTCCTTAAAATAAGCTTAGACTGGCATTTTCCAAAGAATTGCCCTGTACTTTTTAAAATACATG
The DNA here is from genome assembly GCF_000699145.1 of Aptenodytes forsteri. NCBI lineage: Eukaryota > Metazoa > Chordata > Aves > Sphenisciformes > Spheniscidae > Aptenodytes > Aptenodytes forsteri. The sequence goes on along the minus strand of NW_008795672.1, from coordinate 6,656,928 downwards.
CAGTAAAATCTTCTGTGTAAAACATTCATTATGTAAAATACGACAATAACAATAAATCAGTTGTCCCATGTGTTGCTCAGATGTGTAATAAAATTATGTACCAGGAAGCCCATAAATTTTTATATGGCTTTACAAGCCTCTGAAAAGTAATTCACATATAGTTCTCTTTTTCTCCGTAACTCAAGAAATGTGCCTATGCTCACATGCTAGTCCAGGAGACAAACAATTAAAGACACGTGTCCCGCTGGTCACAGTCTGATTGTATTCATGACATTAAAGCACTGGTGAATTTAGCCCAGAGATTTGTATCTTTTAGAAGAAGAGAAACATTTTTAACACAGGTGGCATCTGGTCTTACCCTCTTCAGGCAACTGCAAATCCTTAGAGATCTGAGGTAGAAAGATACCTTTTGCTTGTTTGATTTCTTTACTGATCCAAAGAGCGAGCAAACCCCTGGGCTCAAATTACAACATATAACATCTTGGAGAAACTGTACTAAAATAACACCGAGCGTCATGTGGTGGAAAAATGAAATTCAGTTTGTACACACAAGCTTAAGAAAATGGAATATGCTCACCAGGAGGAGAAAAAGGAGGCAACATGACATTTTGCCTAGGAGGGGTGCTATAAGGCTTAAAGGTCATTAATGAGAAACAGAGGCACTGTTGCTAAGCCAGTAGTCATACAGTAAGCCCTCTCCTGTCTGCCATGGGATGCACGCTGTTCTATTTTGTTTTGGTTTGCGGTTTTTCTTTTTTTAAATGGAAATGAAAAAAACCCTGCAACTTCTTAAATAGCTCTGCCTCTACATGAACTCATTTACATGTCCTATATTACTATCCAGCAAATTCAGAGCTGCATTCAAGACTTTGTCAACACCGAGAATATATCCACAAAGTAATGGGCTATGTTCAAAATATTAACCTTAAAGACCGAAGTCCCTGCTGGTGAATATCATCATCTCCCTCCAGAAACATAAGCCTTTTGTCCAGTTCTTACAGGTACATCATAAAAGCAAAAATACTCAGCCAGACAACACCAGCCAGATCTTGAATAATAAGTAAGACAGCAGCACACTTTTCTGCCATCCTCCTTTTCAAAACAGTCACAGAATAATACATCAGAGCATCATTTGAAATGGATGAAGTAGAGAAGTGTGCTGGGTCCTGAATAATAGTTGAGGTGCCCGTAAGCCCTCCTGGTAGTCCAGTTTCAGGTATTCGTTAAAGGCCCTGCCTGGCCACAGAATGAGCAAATACAGAGCACACTGCAGTGGTGATTTCATTTTCTAGTTATCACTGAAAAAGCTCTTATTTCAATTTCCTTAACACTCATCAAGCATCTGGGATTAGGTCAAAAGAAAAACTAGTGAAATTATAGCCAAAAGAGGATAAAATGACTACAAACAACAGGTGACTACTGCTTAATTTCTAACAGTAGAAATATTTGAGGTAACAAGTGGTAACAATTCTAATAATCCAGTTATTAGAATTTATAGGGAGACATGCACTGTCTCACCTCTGATGCAGCTTCTTATTTTGCAAAGCTGAAACTTTTTCACTGCTTAGGTTTAAAACCAAACCAACAGAAAATGCAGCTGAAAAAGACATGGGGTCTCCTATTAACGTTTATATTTATCTTCATTAAGGTAACGTTATTTTTAAAGTAACAGTTATTAAGAAAAATTGCTTCACTGAGATCATCTTACATTGTGTTCTTTTTCTAGATTAGACACATTTCCTTTGTCAAGTAACTGATGATCTTCTCTACATATCACTTGGCACTACAGCATCACACAACCTCTTATTTTACTTTTTCCCTGCTAATTTATTTCCTATGCTCCCTGCAGACAAAATCAGAAAACCAACACAAGTTACACTGCCGGTTGGTGCTCTTCAGCATGCGAGCATCTTCAAAAAGGAAGGCTGCAGCTAAACAAACTACTTCGCATGGGGCTAAGGCACCTGGGCAGTACAGCAGTGACGTATACCACACAGGTAGATCTAAGCACAAACTTTTGCAAGCTTCAAAGAAGAGACGAAATTATCAATTCCATTCTTAGGTACCAAGACTGTTTTCCCAGTATAGTAAACCAAATGAAAGTCCAAAGGCATCCAGCTAAATGCGATCTAACTCTCTGTGGCTGTTTGTTAACGCTTGGCTCAGAGGGATACAGTCAAACAGGACCAAAAAAAAGAACCACAGAGAGACAGAGAAAATTTAGATTGGGCAGATTTTTTAAGAAGTGGAGAGTTATTATTTTTTTTCCTAACAAAGTTTTATAAATAAAACTAGCTTATTGAAATACCTTCCATTTCCTCTCCCCTGCATCTTCACCTGACATAAGAAAAAGCATAAGAAATTGAGGCAGGCATGAGACTTTATTATAAGCACAAGTTCATTTGGCTGCTTGCTTTTTAATAAAGAAGCTGCTTCACAATTCACCTCTTGGCATTCTTAGCCTGCTCCACAATTTTCAGGTTGATGTGAAGGAAACCTGAAGCACATCACCGCTTGTTAATTACTTAGAGCCAGAGCTCTGAAGGCAAAAGCAAGTTAACCTACAAAAAAATGAAGCCTATTTCTGCTCAGCCAAACATTCCTTAATTTTCAGAGGGGGTGCACATGAATCTTAAAGCTATACCTGCAACATACTGAAGGGGTACTGAATGTTTATAGGGAGGCACATTGCTGAGACAAATTAATAAAATAAAAATAAATTAAGCAACTAGTTACTGTTAAAGATTTTTAGGGCAAGTAGCAAATTTAAAGCTTTGAAGCTTCAGACTATGAAATGAACTCCTTGATTTCTTTAATTCAGGGCAGAAAAAAAGAAAAAAACTGGCGTCTGAGTGGCTAAAGATATATGAGCCATTGAATTATTTTATCACAATAGCAAACACAAAGAGTGCAATGACTTATACTGAAAAATACTGTGAACACACACTTCATCTAGCTTTAGTGTTCCATTTTATTAAAAACCTGGCCCGCATTCCCTTTCCAATACATGGATTTTTTTTTCCCCCCTTCAGATACTTCAGTTATGTATTAGTATGACCTACTGAATTTGAGAGAGTAATAGAGGTATAAAGCTGGCAGCAGAGAAATGAGGTTCAGGTCCATTATTCTTAGTTATATTCCTGTAAGAAATAACTGACAAGTTTGTCAGTACATCAAATATGTGTTGAGTGCTGAGCTGCAGTAAAGGTTGTGTTTGCAGTGTTTTGACGGCAGCCAGCACTTAACAACCTCTTTGAGGGATGAGCTGGAAGAGAAGGGGAGCTAAGCCCTCTTGCTCCTCTCAATGAGCCCGATCCAAAGTCTACCAAAATCTGCCACAGGCTCTCCCACCAAACGCAGCAGGCAGGATTCAGATCACACTCAGCATAAAGGTCTCTTAAGGGGCATGTGGTGGATAAGGGACAATTTTTTTCCACCAGTGGAAGAAAATCTATAGCTCAGAGTTTGCAGTACAAACTCAGCAGTCATTCGAATCCAGTTGTTTAGCATGACATGGTCTGGACAAAGAGCAGCCACTCGCACTGGGAGAGCAAACACTTGCCGGCTGCTGTGTGCGGCTAGCAGGAGTTGACACCGACATCACTCACTGTGACTGCAAAGGCATAATTAAAAACTGATCAATTATCAGCAATGCTCACACAGTGAAGTGCAGGAATACTGGACATGTGGTTATAATGGCACTCATAAAACAAACTTGGCAGGATACTAAGGGTGACCACTTTAACAGGTTACACCAATCATGTTGTTACAAAACAGGCAAACTGTGGCTTTGCAGAAGAGGGAAATCAAAGTGACTTAGGTGGTTTGGGGAGTTGGCTACAACAGACAGACCTGGTCCATGGTGGTTATGGAGAGGGGAGGACAGGGAGAGCTATTCTGGTGATACAGAGGAACTGAAAGTAAGAACAGATGAGACAGAGAAGTGGTTGGGTATTTTCCTTTTTCTGAAAAGTTTCTCAGCTGACAAGAGAAGAAACTGTTAATAACTGCTCAACTGGTGTTTCACCTAAATTACATGAATATGGAAGATGATGGACACATAAAAGTGACATTGTAGGTGAATCAAAAGCAGGTGAACATTTCCGAGAAGAGACTGCAAACTATTATCTACATGTCTTTTGTCACAAAAAGGAAACACAGGTTGACTTACATGCCTTGGAGTTAGAAGGTTTTGAAGATCTGCTCTGTTTTATTCCAGTTGCATGCTGACCTCATTAGCATAGTTTGAGAGCAACCCAGGGGAGTATTAATAATGTGACTAATATCTGTCAAGACATGCTGGGTTCTCAGGGATTTTAATGGACCAATTTATATGCTTTTGCATTAATTAAAAAGTTTGAGTTGTTTATTCCATGTGGAATCACCAAAACCAATGGACAGCTAAATCCAAAATTTCAGGGAGAGAGGGTGGGATCTTCAGAACAGACATTCTCATGTAAATCCACAAATACTACATTTTGCAAGTGTTTATGCTTTTAACTAGTACATGACCATTCCAGGTTCTTCTCTTAAAGATTAGTATACTTGATCATAGCTAATGTTTTCATAGCAATTTACTGGATGTGTAAATTTAAGAAATGTCCTAGACATCATTAGCTAACTGAAAGATTCACAATTACATCAGTCAGACATGGTATCACTGTTGACTAATTCTGCAACTGAGTTAAGTGCCACTGAATTAAAGTGATTTAGTTTCTCACAAGAATTCTAAAAAACACGTGCTAGCATTGAAATTATGAAGCTCTTGAACACAGCACAGCCTTTGTGCTCTCCTTTGTACGTATTCAAAGAGAGATTCACCTCCTTTAATAAAATCCAGACCACAACCTGCCTGCAGAACATTTCCAATGATCCCCAATCTACATCAAAGCTTATGAGTAAGGACAGCACAGGGAACATGTGACTGAGGAATGCACTACCATATCTCCACTGAACTTTCACCAAACAACAGCTACGCAGCACTGGAAGTGGCTGAAGTTTCATCAAACACAAGCTCCTGGTCTACGGTCGAACATGCTATCCCAGGCAGTCATGTTTCCACAGCTCTTGGTATCGTTACTTGCTCAGTTGAAGCTAGGAAGCCTATGCCTCTTACTGTGATGATTAAAAAACAGGAATACACAGTAGAACAAACACTACAAACCTGTTATTTATACGATCTGCCAGATTTCTGATTGCTCTGAACTTAATGGAAAAGCTACCATTGACTTCAATGAGGCCAACATTTTATTAGACATTGTGCACTGCTATTCTGTTCTGCTGTAAGAGATGTTCATTATGCTTATTGCTTCTGTTGGAAATGCAACAGAAATGAAGAACATTGTATTTAAATCAAAGCAATCTGAAATAGGGCAGGCGTTTAAAAATATCTTAACCACCTACATAGCTACTGAGAAGTAAAATATTAATATGGAGAACATAAATGCATACAACTAAAATCAAACAATGCAAAGCAAACAACCATGTCAAGATGAAGTGCCAGGACAGAAAAAATTGAATTAAATTTAAATGAACTAAATTAATTTACAGACACAATGAAGGAGAGGTGTTTAAAGTATTGGAGATCTTTATCTGCTGTGTTTAGGCTATTACGGTTTCGCAGAAGAAAGCGGACACTCCTCGTGCCTCCCTGCTCTCCTCTTCTGCAAGTTTTGCTTATCCAAAGGGCTTGGCCAAAACTCTCCTTTTAAAACTAGTTGCATGCCCACTAGTTAACAGTGGGTTTGAGACTCTCCTTGCCAAAATCATCACTGGGCCTGAAAGTCTCTCCCTAACACCCGTCAAATTTTGATGAAGCTTTGTGAGGGACTAGTGTTCCCCACACGCACCATCTGATTCAGACTTCCCTGGCGATGCCTTGGTAGCCAAAATGTAACTACAGCATGAATTTTAATTAAGTTCCATTTCAATGCTGATGGATATTCAGGGACTTCAACACTGGTTAGTGTCTTAAACAGTATGAGCAGTTAAAATAACTATTCTTTGAAAAATAGAAAATAAAAAAAGCTTCCAAATGGAAAAATCTTCAAACATGTTTTTACCTTTTTCAGCCTAAAATGTTGTATTTTCCCTTGGGGGAAACAGAAGCTCTTTATTTCATTTTGTTGAACTTGGTTTTAAAATTACACAGTGTGCACTGCCTCCAAGGGACCGTGTATCTGACCCTGTTCTCCCAAGTGGACCATGCACCAGAGTGGGATTTTGTGGCTGCTGTTTTAATTCAGCATGTTCTAGAAGTCAATTATTTAAAATGAGGTTGAACTGATCCAAAATAAAAATATTTCACTTTTATTTTCCTGTGGACACTTTGATTTTATAAAACACTCATCTTTACTAGCAAAAATATTATTCTAATGGAAGATTTCTGGCCAGTTCCAAAAGCTAATTGGAAGCTTAAGCTTCCAGACCTAAGCTAGGTCTGCAGAAAAGGAGGTAATAAAAAACCAAAATAAAGCAACGCCAGGTCCCTCCCATGGCAAACAGTGAGGACTAGCATCTTTCCTCTACTTTTCTTGCCCAAATAAAAGAAGAAAATAATTCCAAAAAACTAACTTGGAGAAACCCTGGAAAGAGGCACAAGCCAACTTCAAAAGTGCCAGCCAGAACTGACACAGAAATGTCCTTATCTGCTCTCTTCCACCCCTGTGCATTTCTCATTTCAACAATCTTAATTTACTTTCCACGGATGATGCCTTAAGTGAAAATTAATACCACCGCTTAATGATTAAAGCGATTAGCCACCTTGCACTTTCTCAGTGTGCAGCTGATTAATTACGTACATTGATTATAGAGAAAAATAAACGCTGCAGAGACTGTGTGGTCTTTAGCACCATCTCACATTGCTCGCACACCAGGCATGCATTTGACTTGAAGATTATCCTTTTCAGGTGGTTCTAATACAGAATAAAGCTGGAAACTTTTTGCAGCATTCATTGCTCTGAAAATAATCTCAGGCAAATGCAACTACAATATGTTAGCATCTTTCTGATTCCAAAGGAATTGTACTTTGAGGCTATTTTATAGCCAGTATAAATCAGTGCATCCTCCTGAAGAGGCCAACATCAGTGGAGCAATGCCAACTCCAGCTGTATAGATGGTGCTATGCACCAAGCCCCAGAACTTGCCAAGCATTCAGGGTCCAGATCTCTCATAATGGGCTTTAGCAAAGCGGTTAGCATAACATCTTTCAGTGTGAGAAATCCAGTTTTCAGCTGCAAACACAGCTCTGTATGTGACACAAATCATCTCTCCTTAAGGCATCACAGCTCCTTCACAAGTTGCAACCCCCTTTGCAGAAAAAGCCTCTTTCTATGCCCTCTGGCCATATGAAATGATCCAGAGGAGAAACAGTCTTCAAATTCTTTTTGCTGTTCCACCTTTTTAATTGAGTTGAAAGCTAGAAAGCTTTGATAACATCTATGATTACAAAACATTTTTATCTTTCATGAAGTAAGAAGACACTGACATCTCCTTTACATAGCACCATGGCTTCTCTCTCCAGCAGTGCTCGTTTTAAGTAGCTATAAGGCAGAGAAGAGGAACTATACAGTCATCTTATTTAGACTGCAGCACATGAGCTCCACTCTAACAAAGTACCTGCAAAAACAGGTACTGTCAGGAGCAGGGGAGGAGGAGAGGACTGTTTGCGGGACCCCATTATGTTTTCCAAGATGTGAAGCATTTTCTGTACAGGGTAAACCCAGCACAGCCTTCCAAATACACAGAGAACCTCATTTGCCTGGCTGATGTTATCAAAGGAGGCATCATCTCTTTTTCAGCCTTTTGTATGTTCAGAGAAAAAAAACAGATTGCACAGAACAGAGAGATGAGCCCAGAAGTGGATCCTGCATAGAATAACAGGAAAAAAAAAGCCAAGTCTGAAACAGGTAACTTCATTCTCTTCCCAGTGACTTCTAATTTACGCCGGTGAAACTTCATTGTCTTGCATGTCTTGAACAATCATCTTCTAAATGCTAAAACCAGCCTCTTAGCTGCCAGAAGCCACCTGAGCAGCATAAACAGCCTAACAGAAGGCCATCAGTTTCAGTTGCTAAGGCATCAGTCAGCCTGGCATTTAAACACTTGATCCATCCTTCTACCCTGGCAAAAAAGAGGTTTCATTTTGTCTCAACAATTTCTTGATGAAATTTCTGCCACAATCTACTTTAACAGCATCCATCAAACAGTGTGCTTACTAGATTTTCAGTGTTAGTAGAAAGATGTTTGTGAATTTATCCCAGTTTTTGGTTGATAACTTTTAATTGTTATGGCTAGTATTTATTTTAGAAAACCTATTAGCAAAAAACACAACCCCAAAGCAACACCAAAAAAACAAATGAAACCAAACAATCTAAAATCCAATTAGTGTTGAAACATCTGGAACAGTTTATTCTGTTCCTTATTTTGTGATAATGTATCAGTTCAACATTGCAATTAAAAATAGGTACTAGCATCAATGGCCAGCATGCAGCGTTTGCCCATAAAATACCTTCGATGTATCAGCAGTAAAGGTTTATTGACATTAAGTGTCTAGTGCATGTGCTCAATAACCCTTTGAAATGCAGTAGGAAATGGCAGAGTAACTGTCTCAGGCTCTTTTGAAAATCATGCCATAGGAATCGGATCTCATAAAGCTAACTGAAATCATTCACTGACGCCAGGCAAGGATGAACCTGACCCTGCTATGGGTTGGCTTTACGTTCCCTGTGGATCCCTTGGGCTAATATTAATGACCGTGCAGAGACACTGGGAGCTTTTCAAGGTCTTCAGAGGGTTTCCAACAAATTTCTGTCTTGGAAGGGCAACGATTTTCTTGCCACCAGTTATAAGTGAACTCTATTTGACTTGGGCAATTACATCAGCTGGGATTTCTGTGGGGCAGATCATCAGGGTCAAAGCAGCATGGTTCATGTAATATGCAGCCCCCTTGTTACTTCACTTTTCTTTCTCGCTCAAATGGTGTATCTTGCAGAAGCTGGTCCTGAAAATTGCTGGCTTTGCATGTACAATCTGAGTTGAAAGAAAACGATGGAGTATATTAGGCTTCAGCTTTTTAATTATCAGTTCATAATGAAGGGTTCTCTCTGTGGGAAAAAAATAATTTCCTGAAGGCTGAACCTCTGCAGGGTTTCCAAGGCTTGAAAGACAGTATCGATCGTTTGACAATGAGTCTCTCTGCACTCATGGTGCAGAATGGAAAATTCCAGCTTTGCCATAACCCCCTGATCCCAGGAAAGCAAGTAGCTATACTGCAGCAAGCTGGGAGGGGGTGCTGGGAGAGCAGTCCATCCAGACCGTGAGCAGGCACCCTCCTTTCCAAGTATATCAAGTGCATTAAAAAGAGAAATGGATGATTCAAGCAGTAAAGCTCAGAAACTGCAAAGAAAAACATAGACAGAGTGCACTCCATATGATAGGGCATAGTTCAGCAGTTTTCAGGAGAAAATACAGAATCTTTTTTTCTTTGCAAAGCTCTTTCTCTTCCCTGACCCCCCATTTTGTCTAAGTGCTAACCCCCATTAAACTATTCAAGCAAGAAAACCAGCAAGTCAAAAACATAAAAGCCAAATTAAACTGAGTAATCAAAGCCAAGTTTTTATACTTGAAAATGCTCCAGTGCCAAAAACACCACCTTTGAGAGACTTTCTAATTGTTCCCAATTTTCCAAGCACGATGTACAGACGTTGCCAGGGTATGCAGGCATTTACACACTTGAGAAACATAAGCTGTAGGCTTTAAATTTCCTAAAAATAAACAATATAACTTAGAAGAAAGCTGCCCCAAAGTGCAAATGTCATGCAATACCAAACATGCGGTATAGGAATTGTACAAGGGTAACTGCAATTGCTATGCCAGTCCGAAGTGAGTCAACAACTCATTCCCAAGAGACTCGTTTTACTGCATTTTTAGGTCTAAACTGATCCTTCCTTCAGCTGAATTTAAGTCCTTGTCTTTAGTTCATGCCCAAATTACTACCTACTGGGAGAAAAGGCCCCCGTGGTCTCTGAGACACAGTAGATGCTGCGAGAGCAGGATCTCCTAGGACTCTAGGAGGCCTGTGCAGCCTTGCAGCGAGAGGAGAAGAGGCAAAGTGCAGGTGAACCAAGCCCTGCAACTGCTGTGCTGCACTTGGGCGAGGGAGGAGATAGCAGATTTTAGCAGTGGGAGCAGGAGCCAACCTTGCCCTTCAGCCAGCCACCTCTCAGACACAGCAACTACAGCCAGCTCTGTGTGAGGAGGTGCCAGCACCTCCTACTGGTTACCGAGTTTACCCTTTTACTGGTTTGCTAATTTATCAGCACATTTCCTTGCTGTGTCCTCTGGTATATTCAGCACAGAATTAAAAGTGAACCTTAGACAAAAAAGATGCAACTATACAAACTCAAACTATTTTTTTTTTTTTTTTTGCTTTTTTCCCCCCCCGCTGGAACAGACCCTAGAACCAAAGTT